>NC_142930.1:104392475-104414975 GCF_046866305.1 Octopus bimaculoides | reverse complement strand
TCTTCATGCATCGAAGTCTGCATTTACAATTATGTACTCTAATTCTGAATGCAGTTTATAAAATAATCTCTTGGTGTACTGTTTGAGTCATTCCCTTTTATTCTCAGTGTAAGATATGGCAGATAATATGAATTTCAATTGAATATTTGGACGATTAACTTCCTATATCTTTCAAGAAGTACTACAACATTTGTTATTGCAAGCAATTTGAGAACGCAAAAATCGTTGAAATTCCACTATTACCTCAGAGTTATCATGTGGGACTGGGGGACAAGGTAATGTGAATGGACTGTAGAATATTGTTTACATTAGAGTGTCAAAGAGCCTACTTACAGAGAGAATTAAGTCAAATATTCAAGTACGGACATGAGACAAATGACAGTGAGAAAATAGAATAGCTATAGTTTCATCTGGTAGATTTTTGTGAAAGTATGATGCAGCGTATGAATTCAGATGAAAATGAATCACTGTAATTTCGAAAAACAAGAGAAAATAGAAAATATTGTGCGATTGCATGAAGGACAAGAAAACTAGTTTGAAAGCAGGGTAGATTGTTCGTTAGTTGTGTCTGCTTCGTTTTGAGAGTGACAAAAATTGTTAGATATTGAAATTAAATATATATTTATTAATTAGATTAGCATCAGCATCGGCATCATCATAATCGTCGTCATCATCATCATTGTCGTCGTCATCATCATCGTCGTCGTCGTTGTCGTCGTCGTCGTCGTCATCATCATCATCCCATATATGTAAGAAATATTATAATGGGCGTGCTGTGGTACCTCACAGAGAGTAACCAGAACTGAAAAAAGAAAATATTGTCACTTTCAAATCTGTGACTTATTTAATGTATATAAGCCCTGGACACTGCAGGTTTTATTTGATGTTCGCACGAGGCGAGAACACTGGCTATACTAAATGGTAAATGTCATCAGCTATCATCGATTTGATTTCGTCAGTAGAAGTAACTTTTCTACTGACTTCCGCTTAACCTCCTACTTTATCTAGTTTATTATCGTACGTACAATGTCGCTAAACGCAGAAACATCTTGGATGCTAATATATAGGGAAGTTGCCACAAGGATTAGCTGAGAGCTGTCAAACAATGCATTCTAATTACATTCTGTCCTCAGCAAATCTTTACGCATTAGAGAAATATGTTTGTCCAATAAGATCGTTGATCAGTAAAAGCAAAAAATCCGATCTGTCTGCCACATTAACTACCTTGTCCCAAAATTCTTCAGTTTTGTGGTAATTAACGTTTTCTGTGTGGTTTTCAGACTTTTTCCTTTGTATATGAATAACTAAATTACTGGTAGTTATTGCACTTCTTCTAAACAAACGTAATCCATACGTCTTTTTGTGATACCTCTACAAATACTACAAAAAGAAAACTAGGAAATATCCATGAATATTTCAGGAGTAGTCTCCTCCAAAACAACAAGTGTTAATTACTCTACAAATTAAACAATAAAGTGTACCAAAACCTTTCTACTCGCATTCAACGCACATCTAATGTATACTTCAACTGCTTCAAATGTAGGTGGATCTCTGTTTAAATGCCGCACATATGACATTGTAAAAACTGAAACTAGTGCTTTTTTTAAATATTAGTAGCGTAAACGCGACTGAACAACTGTTCAACGTATAAAGGATATGAAATTACATGTGTTTGTGTGTGTGTGTGTGTGCGTGTGCGTTAGAAGATTTTATCCATCACTAGCTTAATTGTCCCAGATTAATTAAATGTGAAACATTCACTAATATTCCGCGTAGACATTTCAAAATACAGAAATTTAATCTGAATTTAGAAAAAAAAAAAAAAGAGTGGTTGATGAAATATCTAATATAACATTTTTATTAAGGTAAACTTTGCTAATAATCTTCTACTCAATAATCTTCAGAGTATGCTTTAATTGATCTGAGATATTTTTCATGAATCATCATCCGTCTCCGGAATCCACGTAGAATAATTCATGTTTGAGAACCTTGTTACTCGAAGTACATTTCTTGAAGAATGATTGTGAATCCAGTTAAAAAGTGGACTGATGATGACAAGACCTAATGCAGACAGAGCCATGGTTGTGGTATATGTCAAATCACAGCATAAATAATATCCGAATACCAATTAAAGACAGAAATACCTTAATTTCATATTTTATTGGAATCCTTTAATTAGCATGATTTGCATCATTCCATCATTTATTAAGATTCTTAACATTGTTTGTGTAAAACTAATTATAATATCAAGACCGTACTCAGGATAGTTTCCACTTCATTTATATATTTTGAGAACTAAAATATCAAGGTCTTCCTGTAAATTTTGTGAATTCTGGTAATCGGATGCAGCAGTGTGTGATGAACAGAAAATGTGTAGAATGTGTTTCCCAGATGATGTCTTTAATCTGTTCAACATTGAATTTGCAGTATAGAGCTGTTATTTATCATGAAGAAGCACCCCTCCCTCGCTATTCATTAAAGTAAGCCTCTTTTACTGTAATGTTTAAAGGGTTTAACAGCTGCTGAGAGAAGATATGTGCTCCAATCATTTCATTAACTGCCTGAAACTCATAAAGGATTACATGATAGCATAGTGGATAGGTGTCCCACCAAAATCTAACCAACACTTTTCTTACCGAGAAGCCATTTTCTGTAGTGGTTTATCCAATTCGACTTGACTAAGAAGATACCTTTATGGCTTACGATTCTCCCGAAAAGGAAAAACTTACTCATTAAATGTCAATTCACCAATCTTTGAGCAATGATGATGTGTGTTAATGAGAAAGTTGATAACTAAAGATGTTCACACGTCAACTTGTGTCGCGCAATGGTTATCTGTGAAAATGTGAGGAATGCATTTTCAAAGTTTAAACAGTTTCCAAGCCTATGCATATAACGTGGGTATACACACACACACATACACACACACATGTATATGTGTGTGTGGGTGTGTGAGTTTAATAAAATGAGACAACAGAGCCAAGGTAATGAGAGAACAATCCTTGGATATTGGAATAGCAACTATAAAATCCAACAGATATTTTTATTCTCATATTGCTTTGTATACTTCTTATATACTTCCAAACGTCAACATCTATACTTCTACACGTCTTATATACTTCCACACATCGATTTGTGTCGCGTAGTGGATATCTGTGAAAATGTGAATTCTAAAATAACTTCTTATATTGAACTCTACTATTTGCTTCCTCTCTCATATCGTCTCTGATGATGGGATATCTTTTATAGGCCTGAAACGGCTGTAGGACTACCTTTCTCTTTATAAATGTCCTAGAAATTTCTCACTGCCTTGGCTTTATTGTCTCATTTAATTTTAAATAAACACGCTCACACACAATCCGCAGTAGACTCCTCACTCATACTATTATCGAACAAGGAGTCTAATAGCGGTCCTTCCGTACCAGTTACATAGCCTTACCTGCCCTTTGGCTCTTCTTGATACCAAAACCTCTCAAATATATATATTGGGGTAAACGAATATTTTGGCTGATATCTCCATTGCATTAAAGTTAGATCCTGAGATTCGAGTACTTATTTCGATATCCTGTTCAGTCTCATATATATATATATATATATATATATATATATATATATATATATATATATATATATATATATATATATATATATATATATATATATATATACACACACATGCATATTACAGACTCACAAGGAAATATACGCGGATAAACACTATCCAAAACTTTTCTTGGATAGAGGCCATTTTCTGTGGTGGTTTAGCCAATTCGACTGGAGTAACTTTATGGCTTACCATTCTCCCGAAAAGGAACAACTTCCTCTCTAAATGTCAACTCACCATTCTTCTAGCAATGATAATGTGCGTTAATGAGAAAGTTGATAATTAAAGATATTCACAAGGCTACTTGTGCTGCGCAGTAGTTATCTGTGAAAGAGTGAGGAATACACTGTCAAAGTTTAGACAGTTTCCAAGCCAATGCATATAACACCCCCACCACACACACACATACACACACACTCAAACACACACACACACACACACACACACACACACATATATATATATATATATTTATATATACAGACAGGCACACATACTCACACACACACTCACACACACACTCACACACACACACACACACACATATATTTATTTATTTATTTATTTATTTATGTGTTTCAGCCGAGTGGCTGCGGTCATGCTGGTGATATATATATATATGGGAGAATGTACGAAAAAACAACAACAGACGAGGACAGGTGGTGTAAATAACAAAAGGATATATTAGTATGACGCTCAGGAATACGGAAAGTCTTTGACGTTTCGAGCTACGCTCTTCAACAGAAAGAATACGGAGACAAGGAGAAAAACACGGAGAAAAAAAATTGAATAGTGTTCAGTCAACGGTCAATCATAATATATATATATATATATATATATATATATATATATATATATATATATATATATATATATATATATATATATATATATATATATATATATATATATATATATATATATATATATATATATATATATATACATACACGTATATATAATACGGATTCACAAAGACATATAAGCTGATACACACATATATATTAAAATATTTGTTTATATCCTGAGTTATATCGTAGGTATTTAAATGAATGAAATGAAACTAGGATAAATATATAAAATCGATGTTTCATATTCAATACATCTTAATACATACATACAAAAAATATACCACACACCCATACATACCTATATACATACATACATACATGCATGCATATAAACATATATATATATAATGTGCATTTGTGTGCGTGTGTATGTGTGTGTGTGTGTGTGTGTGTGTGAGTGTGCGTCTGTGTGGTTGTATGTTTATGTCATTATAAGTGCGCGTGTTCATCTCAGAACTGAAATAATGATTGATACAAGCTCTCACTTTTAGAAGAAAATTATACATAGTATTGAAAACACCTGCCTTTTATATAGTCAGTGATATTCCAAAGAAATGTTAACACAGTTATTGTGACATCTTTGCATCTGTAACTACGGTAAAAAAGAAAAATGTCATCTGTGCAATCCTGATAAACTATCGACCTGACCTTCCTTATGAAATACGCTATTGTGCTAAACTATCGGAATGAGTTCGTCATAGACTATGTTACACAATAGACACTCATTATTTACTATATTCGCTTTTTATTGATTTCACACAAACACATATATGTACATGTTTATGTACTTATATGTATATATACATGTGTTTTCATGTATGTGTGTGCGCGACTGCGTGTACACACTCAAACACACACGAACACACACTCTCTCTCTTTCTCTCACATACGCATATATATATATATATATATATATATATATATATATATATATATGTGTGTGTGTGTGTGTGTGTGTGTGTGTGTGTGTGTTATGTATGGCAGAAAACAAATGGAAACAGTGATGTTGTTCATAACTTTGTGAATTAGATGCTGGATGGTTTTCTAAACATATACTTTATCGTTTTATTAGCAGTGGAACAGGGAAGTGTTAACAGAAGGTAAGTGGTGATGTTAAAAGAGAGAGAGATAGAGAGAGAGAGAGTGAGAAAGAGAGAGAGAAAGAGAGAGTGAGATAGAGAGAGAGAGAGAGAAGGAGAGAAACATAGGGAGAGTGGGAAAAGCAGTGACAGGAAATAGTTACGGATAACAAGAGTAATAAAAAAACAATAGGACCAAGTTTGAGGAGGAGGCAACAAAATAAAAATATTCTTTTCTACTCTAGGAACAAGACCAGACATTTTTGGAAAGGAGACCAGTCGATTAGATCGACCACAGTACATAACTGGTATTTAATTTATCGACCCCTTAAGGATGGCAGGAAAAGTTGATCTCAGCGGAATTTCAACTCAGAACATAAAGACAGACGAAATACCGCTAAGAATTCCGCCCGGCATGCTTACGTTTCTGCTAGCACGCCGCCTTAGATAAAAATGAACATATCATTTAAATAATTGAACGCTGAGAAACATACATCACTATAGGCATACGTATATATGCCTGTTACCTCCTGCTGCTTCAGATGCTAAGATATCATGCCTTCATTGTTGTCTCCCTTCGACAATTATCGAACACCTCCTTCATCTTGCCCATCAGCTCGGCCTTGGTGTTACAGGTAGAGTGGACTGCGTCTCTCTCAACCGAGCCCCATGGAATAACAATAGGGGGAATTTAGGTTCCCTCAATTGGGGCTGGATACGTCGTAGAAATTATCCGATAACCATTTCTGACTTAGCCCGGAAGTATAGGCTGGAGCAAAATCTTGCGGCCACGCATATGGCTCTCCAACAGCTAACCTCTTCAACCAGGATTAACTATAGTCTCTAGCAGCTTCACATAGCTACCTCAATTGAGCATAAGATATGGGAATCATAACTGGTGAGCGGACACAGTCAGAATGTCTGCTGTGTCCCTTACTGCTGGCCACAGTCGACGTGGAGATGCATACACATTGTAGGCACGGTGAATAAGACTGGATCTCGAAGCAGCTCAGACACTCTTTTCTTGCCCCCTATCTAGGTATAGTGAATTTAGAATGTTGAGTAGATGTCTCTGCTTCCAGGTCACCTTCACAACAGATGCATTCATACTGACTGATTGAAGCAATGTTAGACAGACCGATGGAATCGTAACACTCATCTTATTCCTGTGCAACGTTTATATCACTTTTGCTTTTCGTGACTGGTTTCACAATTCTATATACATCGTTTATTTATTAGTTCCTTGACATTCATCTACGGCGTCGGCATATTTGGATAATGTTGGTAGTAGTACCGGTATTACTTCTACCAAGGTTAGTTTAGAGCATTGTTGCTCAAGTGATTTTCCGTCTTCCTTTGTATCCCCTAGCAATTTTTTCGGCATATTTTTCTGTTTTATACACTATATTACTCACTTTCTTCTAATTAATATTATCTTCATCATTTCTTTTGCCATTTGGCAAGGTTGAGTAATCCGGTTCTAGGAAGGGCATATCATGGGTCAATTTGTTGATTAGTCCTATTTATTTATTTTAACATTTTACTTTTTTTTTTATTTTATGTGGTCTTTACTTGTATTATGGTGGCTGTATATGCTCTGCTTTAGGAGACAGGAAATGTTTTTGATATTATTTATTCCCCATTACACGTGTATCGTTTACTAATAAGAGGAAATTGGAAATGTAGGAGAAACATATAAGACATCTACTAAAAACTCGTCAGACAGAGAATAAAATATTATTTGATTCAGAACAAAAATATAACCACAAAATTAATAAATCAAAATTTCCACTTAACACCTGTCTATCACAGCCGGTGCTCCAGCATGGCTGTAGTCAAATGACTCAAACAAGTAAAATAGTAAAATAGTATTCAACTGGACCCCACAATCCCCAGAAAATTATAACTCAACACAGTGTGATTATGTATGGATATCACACCTGGGCACTAACAAAAGCTCTCCAGTTCTGTTGAAATGCGATAGCTCAAGTTTTACTGCGAACAGTGAAAAGGTGAAAACATCATGGAGGAAATATGCCGCCAATACCAAATTTCATCGCAAATGAATTTTCATAATAAGCGCTTTTCAACAAGAAATACAAAGAGAAGGAAAGGTGCAATTATATATCAGGGTTTAACCATGTTAAATGTTTGAGGAGATTCTAATCAAGTAACAAAAGCTGCCTGATATTGTGGGCGATTACATTTACTGCGAGTCACTTGCTGGAAGTGTAGGAATAACAGTAATAATGACAATAACAATTGCAACATCAACAACATTATGATTATCATTTATATCATTCTTTTTATATAGACAAAGTATATTATATAATAATTATAATAATGATTATTATATTTTTAAGCAGGTAATAATACCACCGCCAATAATAATGATTATGGTGACCATAATACATAAATATATATGCTGTGTACACACAAATATATATGCACTTACATATAAATATAGTGAGTGCGCAAGCCTCTGTGTGTGTGTGTATTGTGTGTGCGTGTGTGAGTTATTTTGTGCTATATGGTCAGTCGGAGTGAAGAACTCAACGTTTTAGGGATGGGTGTGACAACGTGTTATCAAAAGGGTGGTTCCTCGGAATTATTCTATCTAGCATATACGTAATACGTTTCCGCCACTTGATACGTCTAATGTACTATCTGTTCTTTATGAATATCAGACAATACCTTCTTCAGTTTGAAAGAAGATGAGATGCATATACGAGATAAAATCTGCTAGCATAATCTTATGTCTAACAATATCATTAAAACTATAAGAAAATAAACAGGAACACCACCAATAACATCAAGGAACAGAGAGAAATTTTCATACCCAATAAAACCGAACCTTTGTAAACTATTAACATTTTCCATATTTTAGGGTCGCATACTGTTTTGAGAGTTGTGCTTCTTCCCGATTTAGCGCTTTTGCTGTTGAGAACTTATTGCTCTCAGGTGCATTTTAAAATGTTCATTTTTCTTTTAAATCTCATTACACTTCTAGATAATATCCCTCCTTCTCTTGGGAGCCTGGATTTATTTTTGTTTACGTGCTGTTGTTGTTGGATGAGCTTTGAAAATATTTTTGATAACTGCATCCCAAAAAATATTTCGATGTTTATGGACGTGCGTGTGTCGGATTGAGTTTGTATATTTGTATGGATATATTTGTATATTTGTATACACGCATGGAACGTGTACAGTTTTACTTCTCTTATGATTCGTTGACTCGATCATGATTTAAGACCATAAACATGGACGGTTGCTTTAAGTGGAGAAGAGATGCACAATCGTAGTTTTACATTCCTGGTTTCACAATAACCGGCAGCGTAACCAGAACAACGGAGACACCAAACAGCCAATGCTGTCTAACTAAAGAAACTATTTTTAACCATGCTAAATTTGACACTTACACACAAAACCCGATACCACTAAAACAATGAACACCACAAACAAATATTTATTATAGTATCAATATCTCTCACAAAGGTAAAGAATTTCAGTTGAGCTATCAGGGAAAGAAATATAATATTCCAAAGTATTGGACACAGACGTTTCCTTCGTTCTAACTAAAACGCACTGCGACGAAACAAACTTAGTTGCTGGGGTGAAAGTTGAGATGAGATATTATCATCATTTTGTCCGTCATAACGTCTGAGTTAAAATTCCGCCGAGGTCGTATTAGCTTTTATTTCCTCTCAGGGTCGATGAAATAGGGACCATTTGAGTACTGTAATCGATATAATCGGCTTATCCCCCACCCTGAAAACTGCTGACCTTGTGCCAATATTTGAAAGCATTATTAATGTGGATCATGCAGGCATAAAAAAGGAGGGATTTCTGTTTCTCATTATGATTCCTTTCATATAGATACAAACACCCACTTTCAGCAGGTGCGTCAGATGAGTGACTTCAAACAGTATAACTAATGGCATGGATATAATTGGGATCCACCCGCCTCCTAAAACCTCTCCACACTCACCTCAAGTGGACGTAAGAAATTATTTTTTGTTATCTAGAATCAATGTCTTTACACAAAAATGCTAAGTGACTGCCAATTTTATTTTACGAACTGGATTATTATTTTTTTTTTTTAACAATCCATAAAGCGTAGAATCAAGTTACCTATCATTAGATAGCATCGGGTGTTTGGACTCTTCTATAGCTCAAATGTGGTAACAGCTGTGCTATTTGCTCCTAATTATTTGGATTGTAGGAAGGAAACTAAATAAAGGTGCTATAAAGAGTGAGCATTTTCTCCTGAAATAATTGTAATAAATATTGGCAATATTGTAATTACATAGCTGCTTCTTTTATATGAGTGGCATGGGCTTGGTTAATAGTTAGTTTAATTGAGGGTCTAATTTCTCTGAAATGGTTGTAGGCAGATTCACATAAAAGAATGTTTTATTAGTGTCAATTAAATGTTTCCTTTTGGAATGTTCAGCTATGATTAAAGTGGGTAAGATCGTCGTAGGTGTTGTAGAACTTCGGTTGGGGACGTAGCGATTTCTTCTCACGCTGAATTCAATGGGAAAATGCATGTTGATGCGCGTATTTTGAGATTGCGCTGCAGATGCAGAAAATGTAACATTCTTGTAGTGTTGGTTCATGTTTTGGTTGTAACGGTGATAGTAATAATCCTCTCTACTATAAGCACAAGGCCTGAAATTTGTGGGGAAGGGGTTAAGTCAATTGCATCGACTCCAGTACTCAACTGATACTTAATTTATTGACCTCGAAAAGATGAAAGGGAAAGTCGTCGGTGGAACTTGAACTCAGAAGGTAGCAACGGCAGAAATACCGCTAAGCATTTCGCCTGATGTGCTAACGATTCTGCCAGCTCACCGCTTTCCACAGTGATAATAATAATACTAGATGATGATGATGATGATGACTGTGGTGGTGGTGTTGTTCTGTTGCTACCGGGATCGATGATGTGGTTAACGAGCAGAGACAAAGTGCAGCATCATTTATAGTAGGAACAGATTTCTGTTTCTGCTGTTTATGTTGTGGTTCATCATTTTCTTGCCGCTACAGCCTCACTAATGTGGAACATAATTCAAATACTTTATTTTTTTAACCATGGATTTTACCTTGTTGGTTTATTTTTTTTTCGATATGTTGTGACAGAATCTTTATTTTGCTTTCATTTATATTGCTAGTCGATTATCAAGTACAGGGGCATTTTTCTCGAAATGTCATTGAAATATGGCTCATGTGTGTCCCTAGACTGGAAGAGGTCTAACCAGGCGTTGCCCAAACTATTAATTTCCTTTTGTATCCTGCTATGTTTATGATAAAATTGGGAGTTGTTTTAGATGACATGTAACTACGTCGTAATATTTGGGAAATACATTTTCTCTATTATCTAATTCTTTATATTTTTATTTATTTTTTTCTTTCTCATTAATCGTTTGAGCGAGGTTTAGTTTCGTTTTATAACAAAAATGCACGATTGCATTTTGATTGTTAAGTCTTGTTTTGTTCAATATTTCTTTGCGCAAGAGTAAACAGGAACGCATTTTGGGGATTATACTGAACGTGCGGTAGTTAGCATTTTGCTTGCTGTCACATTAGAAATTCAAATGTTTTAACGTCGTCAAGCGATGAGTACGGCAACATTAAGAGCGTAAATTGTAATCACAGGTACAATACATCGAATGCTTTCGTTTACCCAATTTCATGTTGAGTTATTATTATCAGAAATAACGTCTCTTTAAAATATTCGTATTGCCCTCTTTTTCAAGGACGCACAAGCACATTACTGTCAATGGGTCTGTTTAAGAGCAGTTTAGCTTGAGTTTTATCTCTCATCGTAACATTACATTCACAACTCACAAAAGCATGTATTATATTCAGATTTAAAAGAAATATGTTCCTCTGGCCCTTAACGTGACTACCAGCTACTTTGTAATCCAAGGCTGATGAGACTCTGCAATCAGGCGGGTTAGTGTTATTAGTATTGTTACTATCATATTTTTATCTGGTTATCTGTTCCCTTCTAATTAACTTTGAGAGATGCATGGCCTCATATATCCAGGGTATGCTTTTCTGTTTCCTGCTATATCGTGAGGCGTGTGATGATATTTGTAGCTTTCAAGGTATGTCATTTCATTTATTGCAAAGCACTCATGATTCGAAATGCGTGATTGGAACCGCTCCAATACTCAGGAAGATGCTCGAAAAATAAGGTGTTACCTTAGTTCACTGGTAGTGAACAGCTGACGCTGTAGTACATCTTCAGCGTTAGAAGCCGTCCAAAGGCAACAACAACAACAACAACAACAACAACAACAACATCAACAACAACAACAACGACGACGACGAGAACAACAACAACAACAACAACAACAACAACAATAATGATGATAATAATAATAATAACAATAATAATAATAATAGTAAATACTTGCTAACAGAAATTGAAAAAAATGTGGCACCTCAAGTCGATTACCTTACCAGTGATTGTAGGATCTCTAGGAATGATAAAAAACAAAGGTACGTACATCTATTTGAAAACGATACCAGGCTTACTATCTCTAGAGGAAGTGCAAAAATCGTGTTAACTGGAATGACTCATGTACTGAGAAGGGCATTATCGCCGTGAAATCAACATCCATTCATGAATTTATTTATTTATTAATCTTTTTTAAATACATATTTTACCCGGTGAATTTACGTCTGTAAACTGGGAATGCATACAATGAGCTTCTCTGTCCTAGGTGTACGCAAAACACTCTGCGAGAAATGGAAGAAAATTTGAAGAAAGAAGAGAAAAATAACATAGTAATAATAATAAGTAGATAGGAACAGAAACCTCTGCATGGCAAGTATGTGGCCTGTAGCAAACAAGCTGATGTCGACCAGAAACACACGCATGAATGGTTACGATGCTCAGGGCGAAAAGTGGAGAGTGAAGGTTTCATATTAGCTGCTCAAGACCAAAGCTTATTAACTCGGAACTACCAAGCCAATGTGATAAGAAATGGAGCTGACCCAAAATGCCGGTTCTGTAACGATGAGTTTAAAACTATAGACCACCTAATTTCAGGGTGTAGAATCTTGGCACCTGTAGAATATAAAGCAAGACATGACAGAGTCGGCCAGTATTTACATTGGAGAATGTGTTGGCATTATAAAATCAAAATCGCTGACAAATGGTATAAACACCATCCTGAAGTTGTGACTGAGGGAGAAAATGTATCGATTCTCTGGGACTTCCCCGTACCTACCGGCAAAATTATAAAAGCTGATAAACCGGATATTATTATAAAAGATCAGACAAAGAAGATGTGTTTCTTAATTGATTGACATGAGTATTCCTTGCGATCACAATATAGCGGCGAAAGAATTTGACAAGATCAGTAAATATAAAGACTTGCTTATAGAAATTGAAAAACTGTGGCATCTCAAGGCGACCACCGGTCATTATAGGATCTCTATGAATGAAAACCAATGGTACTGAAACCTATTGGAACATGACACGAGGCTTACCAACCCTGCAGGAAGTGTCAAAAATCGTGTTAGCTGGAACGACTCATGTACTGAGAAGAGCATTATTGCTGTGAAAACAACATCCATTCCTGAATTTATTTATTTATTATTTTTTAACACATATTTTACCTGTGAATTTGCATGTGTAAACTGGAAATGCATACAATGAGCATATCTGCCCTAGGTGTACGGAAAACACTCGGCGAGAAATGGAAGAAAATTTGAAGAAAGAAGAAGAAAACAACAACAACAGCAATAACAACAACAACAACAAAATAATAATGATAATAATAATAATAATAATAATAATAATAATAATAATAATAATAATAATTATAATAATGTAGATCGTTATTATAATAATTATTTCTATGATTTGTCTCGTATTTCACATACTAACCTACCCCGAGGTCAGTGCTTGCATCGTACCTCACTTGATACTTTGGTGGAAGCGTGAAGTCCACTACAGATCCATATTTCTGTTACATGTTGTGCAGATGATAAAATGAAGAATCAATGAAGTAGTGCAATCGATGTAATCAGCTAACCACTTCCCTCAAAAGTTGCTGTCGTTGATCATTGCAACCGATTGGCGAAAATTTTAGGGGCAATGTCGTGACCTCGGTCAGTTATACACAAGGGACAGCAGAGCCCTCTAACTTCCAGGGCTGAGAAATACAATATAAATCATGCTACATTATATTGTATTACATATACATTTGCATATGCCTTCCTCTTCTTCAAGCTTACGAAGTCCGCCGTGATCTTTATTCTGTTTTATTTACGAAATGATAATTCCAAATCTCCAACTTAACACGGTATTTCTTTTATGCCTCCTCACCCATCAAACAAACAAGAAAAGACATGTAACTATGTTCTGCAACCGGAGACAGATAACCTACTCTATTCAAAGTACTAAAACGCATCTGATATTCATTTTTACATACTGATTGCTGATATTAGACCTAAATAATATTAATAAATTTGTACAATGTTTGATAAATGTGCATGTCAATATATCATTAAGCCGTACTTGTTCGTCGGGCCAATAATTAGAAGATATTTGAAGTTTTTAAATCACAATTTTAGTAATGTTCAGTACTCTCCGAAAAACAGTTGTTGAGCCACAGCAGGTTTTCATAGCATGGCATGTACCATGATATATTTCAATTGATATTTGTAAAATCAATTGTTTTGTGAAAAAAAAGAAAAGAAATAACGGAATGCATAAAAGTATAAAAATGAAATGACACACATTCATAAATCATTTTTAACCATATCATTATAACATTGTTTCAATTGGCACTAAATTAATTATCAATGTGAAATATGTATAGCATTTATGCCGAATTTATCTAAGATGTTACGTTTATGTATTTGTTTTGTAAGAATTCTGATGAAATATCTCGAGCTGAAACAGATATTGTCATAGTTGTGGATGGTCAAAGTTTTGGACAATTAACCGCACGCACAGAGGACACTAAAATGAGAATAATGATAAAGCTGAAATGAAAACCAAGTAGATTGTGCGTGTGGTTAATTGGCAAAACATATGTCCATCCCCTAATATTACACTAATCTAACATAGTCATTTCGTCAGTGAGACTCATCATATGCTTACTGTCAATTTTCATGAGCCAATGTACTTTGTTATAATTTGTAACTCAGTCGGAAAAAGGAGATGTCTAATAATATGCCTTGTTTCAATTGCAGGGATTTTGCATACAATAAAGCACTACATCGATAAATCCCTTTCCATGTTGATAGATGCCGAAGGCTGTAGTAATATATGCGGTTACTCGCAGAAGGAGAATTTTCAATTATGGGCTGGCAGGAATCAAGGCAATGCTGTGACAGGAATGCCCCATGAAGGCAGTATTTTCTTTGTGTCAGAGGTTCTCGATGAAGCGTGAATAGAACAATTTGGAGTTGGTGATTATATATAGTGCGAAAAATTCGAAGATACGCATATGATTTCTCCTGCACGTATTCGAGGAATGGTCGTACATAATCACTGATAATTCCAAAGCCATACGAGAGAGTCATGCATATTTTATGGTACATCGTATTTATTGCTCACACAACAGGAGAGCAACTGACGTAATGTACAAATACTCTCTGTTTTTCCCTGGCGTGTACGCCAAGATGCTCCGACTAATATAGCATGATATGTAAGTATGATTTGACAGCTCGGTTGGGGAGGAACCTAACTTTTCGCCAATTATTACATGATTACGTACACTTTGGTATTATTATTATTAATCGTCATCATTTCCATACAATTTAATTGCCAAAAAATGCTATATATATATATATATATGTGCGTGTGTATGTTTATATATATATATATATATATATATTTGCTTAGTCTTATATGTCTATGTGTGTATAAATAAATAGATAAATAAATAAATATATATATATATATATTTATACACACAATGACATACGCACACGCACACACATACACACACGTACACACAAAGACACACACGCAAACACGCACACACACACAAACACATTATGTTCTCCTGTTTAAGTATGTATGTATTTAAGTATGTATGTATGTATGTATGTTTGTATGTGTATGGTTCTGTGTTTGTAGATGGGCACGAGTGTGAATTTTGTAAAATCTTACAATTCAGAAATTAACTGAAAGAGCAGTCACAACGTTGTATGCAAGTATAAATTATTAGATTATTAGAAGGGGTATTTCTAAATGACTTCCAAAATACTCTAGTGACCCGTACCTAGACGAAACCAATGAGACAATGAAAAAGGGAAACATTGAAATGTCTTCCATCATTTTCATTATATATATACACAGATTTGATAGAAGTAAATAAACACACTTTTTTTCGTATATGGAGCACCACCTTTATAATCATTAAAATCTATTTAAATCTGAAATTATACATTCAGATTATTAGTTATTTAAAAAAAATTTTATAATGTGAATATTTAATATTTAGTAGACATACCTTCTGCATTTTTCAATACAAGGACCCTATTAAGCATGTTACTGATCATATTACGAATATTCCCTTATGGAATTTCTCGCCAGGTTTCATGCAGCAGTCTCAAAAGATCTTGCTTTGAAGATGCTTTCTTGTTCCTTTTATGAAGTGTCCTCTGTCAATTATATCCCAGAGGTGTTCCATAGGTTTCATATCTGGTGACTGGCTGTGCCATGGAAGCTTTTTAATGCCATTCTCATGCAACAAATCGTGGCTTATGTTAGCCAATTCTTCCATAAATAAAGAGTCTTCTTTAATTGTTTCACCACTGTTGAAGATTGGAAGGGGTCCTTTCTGCAATATGGACACAGATTTATCTAAGTTTATGTTTCTTATTTCTTCATTGCCCACAAGGGGCTAAACATAGAGGGGACAAACAATGACAGACAAAGGGATTATGTCGATTACATAGACCCCAGTGCGTAACTGGTACTTAATTTATCGACCCCGAAATGATGAAAGGTAAAGTCGACCGCGGCAGAATTTGAAGAAGTAAGAATGTAACTCAGAAGGTAATCTAATATTATATTTCTCTCACACTCCACCAGCTCTAATCAACAATTGCTCCAAATTGCTTCCCAGACCATCATAGAATATCTGCCGTGTTTCATTGTTGGCTGCAGTCTTTTCACATCAAACTGTTGATCACTGAGTCTTCTGAACCACACTTCACCAATAGCAGAAAATACAGTAAATCTGGACTCATCAGAGAATATGACAGTGTCCCAGAATGCTGGTGGCTTCTCCACCATCTCACTAGTCTAATCTTTTCAGCGCTTGAGGCTGGATTGTCGAAGAAATGGCTTCCTTCTTGCTGCTCTACCATAGTATCCAACTTTGTGGAGATACCTAACAGCTGTTCTGGGACTGACATCGACTTGTTCTGCTATGTTCGAGGCCTTGCAACAAGGATGTTCCTCCACACTCCTCTTAACAAAGAGAAGGGTCCTGACAGAGGGCTCTGGTTCACCTGGGTGAGGTGATGTGGGCGCCTTCCTCCTCTCCGGCGAATTATTAACTGTGAGAGTGGTATCTCAAGGTTTGCTGCGATTTCACGCAATGTCCGGTTTCAGAATGACCTCCAATACGGCCACGTTGAAGTTCAGACAGTTTCACATCTTTTTTTGTACATATAGAATTTGAAATAAATATAAGAATATCAGGTAATAAAAAAAAAAAAAAACTTTACCAGTTAGAATAAACAAAAAACTATGTTTTATGGGGCGTCTATTTACGTCGGACATGTATATATATATATATATATATATATGGTGGTGGTTGTCTACTCCTTAAACAGAGTTTGACCACCTCCTGCACCTACACCTTAGCCCTTTCATGGCGTCTGATGTGGCTTTTTAAACCAGACAGTGTTTTGAAAAAACACCCACACAGATTGCACCTCTGATTTGCACTACCAATACCTGCAAGTAAGTTCTGCTCACTGTGGATCCTAACATGTCTTTTAAGACCCCCATTGGATTTGCAAACCCTCTGGCACACACCACATTCAAACGTGTGCACAGACATATAATATATATACATACATACATATATATATATATATATGCATATATGTATATGTGTGTGTATGTGTGCATATGTATATATGCGCATCTCTCTCTCTCTCTCTCACACACACACACTCTCTCTCTCTCTCTCTCTCTCTCTCTCTCTCTCTCTCCCTCTATATATATATATATATATATATACATATATATATATATATATATATATGTATATATATTGAAGGGAAAGAAAATGGAGAGAAAATGGGTGTATAAATAATTTATTTGCATGTAATAAAATGATGAAAATTTATCTTAAAAAAGCACACCAGTACAAATATATTGATTACAAGTTGTAAAGCCCTATAAAAACTAAACTAATACATATATGTTTCAATCGTATCACGTTCTTGATCCGAGGTTCTAAGTATTTGGTCAAATGCTAAGAAAGGTATATTCTAATTATATGATGTAGGACTTCTTCAGGGTCAATTATGAGCTTATGAAACGAAACTTAGTTTACACACAAACACATCGTATTACAGTGTAGAACTGTATTTTACTGTACTTTAAACAAAACCACGATACTTATAAAGAAGTTTATCGCATGATGCAAAAGGTGCGTATGTTCATTAAAAAAAACAATCGTACAGAATATCAAACCCGGTTCATTCTATTTCTCTACGTTCCTAATTTAAATACCACCGACGGCACCTTAGCCTTTCATCTGTTCTTGCTCGTTAAAGTCATGAATTGCCTAGGATACGTGACAGGTGGAAAGGTAATGGTTAGCATTACTGATAGGATAGCTTGCGACATGATCCCATTCACACATTATGTCCTCTCATGAAAATCGTTTTAGGCTGTTCTGCCGTTTGTTTTTCTTTTCGAAAAATATAACTATAAATTTGATTGCGTGGTTTATCTCAATTCTTGGTAGGAAAGCGATCGGTAATACGCCAAATGAGAGAATATAATGCTGTACAATGGTTATTACGACAATAATTATCATATATAATACTGTCCATAATTGTTTCCAGTCAACGCAGAAGTAGCTTAATTTCACTTGCTTGTATATCTGCTACATTTGTATATGTGTGGGTTATGTGTGTGTGGGTGTGTGTGTGTGTACATGTATGTGTGCGTGTACATTTAATGTGTGTGTGACTTGGTGTGTTTATATACATAAGTAATTACGTACATATATAAATACATGCACGCACCCTCACTCACATATGTACGTATATATTTGGATGAGAGTTTTTGAATGTGTCTGTATGTTCATTTACATTCGTGGAAAACTGTTTATGTCCACATGAAACCAACTGACTGAAACTAAATATTTCCACACTTGTTGCAGTCACATCACTTGAAACAAAAGCCTGGAAAATGAGAGAAAAATGTGAGACAATCCCTCGGGTTTCATGTGTTGAAATGCTGAAACTTAATTATTTCTAGTCTATTGTCAAGGGTAATTAGTTTTTGTTATATATACTGTATATAAGCAAATAAAGATATGTATGTATGTATGCATGTATGTATGTTTGTATGAATGTATGAATGTATGGATGTATGTAAATATGTATATAATGTATATATATATATATATATATATATATATATATATATATAAATTGTATATATATATATACATATATATATAGGTGAAGGAGTGGTTGTCTGGTAAGTAGCTTGCCTACCAACTACATGGTTCCGGGTTCAGTCCCACTGCGAGGCACCTTGGGTAAGTGTCTTCTAGTATAGCCTCGGGCCGACCAAAGCCTTGTGACTGGATTTGGTAGACGGAAACTGAAAGAAGCCCGTCGTATATATGTATATATATGTGCGTGTGTGTATGCTTGTGTGTCTGTGTTTGTCCCCTCAACATCGCTTGACAACCGATGGTGGTGTGTTTACGTCTTCATAACTTAGCAGTTCGGCAAAAGAGAAGGATAGAAGAAGCACTAAGCTTCCAAACAATAAGTCCTGGGGTTCATTTGCTCGACTAAAAGGTGGTGCTCTAGCTTGCCCGCAGTCATATGACTGAAGTAAGTAAAAGAAAAATAAGATATATATATATATATATATATATATATATATATATATATATATATATATATATATATATATATATATATATATCTATATATATATATAGCGGCGTACATACATCTTGTCTCTTATATGTAAGTATACAATTTTCTTAATCTTGTATGACTATTTCTGTCTATCAGCCCCTTCACCCTTATTTGTTTGTTCCACTGTTCATTCTTTCGTTCCCCTCACTCACATTTCTTTGCTTTCTCTTCTTTCCCTCCACTTTTCACTTCACTGTGTCCCTGTCATCTTTTCTCGCCCCTCCCTAATTATTTTGTTCCTCTGCCTCTACCCCTATCTATTATCTTCCCATGTGAACGGTGTTCGGCCAAATTTGATCTTTCTTTCTTAGCCGGCCGTCCCTGTGCCTGTGAAAACCTGTATTCCTGCCGGAAGGCCTTATTTCCACACACGCCAGCTTAACTTAATTCGTCGTCAGTCGAAAGACATCTGTTGTTATGTCCTGTTGTATCATTTTTATTGTATTTGTTTAACATTGTTCTTTTTTTGCCGTCCTTGTTTTAGTATAAACTCGCTGCTTTCTACTAAGGAATCTAATGCTCTTCGCTTAGTTTTTCTTTGGGGCTGGCGAAATTGGAACAATCTCGAGAATAACCATCCGAAATTGCAAGGATAATCTGGATCTCGACTGAGGAAAGAAAACTCCGAATGACCTGTCCTTGTTTTCTTGTATCGCCTATCTGGATGTCTGTCCCTTTCTTGTATCACTTAACTTTCTGGATGTTTTGCGTCCTTGTCACATTCTGTTGTATCATTCATACACACACACACACACACAAACACACACACCCACACGCACACACACGCACACACACACATACATATATATATATATATATATAGATATGCACATACAAGTATGCATACACACATACGGACACAAGCATAGGCTGCTTTGAATCTGAATCTTTCGGTAAATCTTAGTTCTAAGTTCTCATTCGTTCTAAGTTGTCCTTCGTTCTCGTACGCTTGTACGCACACACACACACACACACACACACACACACACACACATATATATATATATATCTGTATGTGACCTTTTGTCTGCTTTTGTTTCTTATTACCGATTGACGACAGGTGCTGGTGTGTTTACCTAACATTTACTTAACGTTGCGGTTCAGCAAAAGAGAGTTGATAAAATAAGTATTATGCTTAACAAAATGAAGCCATGGCGTCGATGTGTTCACCCTGAAGACATGATCCAGCCTGGCCGCAGTCAAATGACTCAAACATGTAAGTGCATAAAGAATTGTACACACACATATATGTATGTATGAATGATACACACATATGTATATATATATATATATACATATATAAGTATGTACACATATATATATATACATAGACAGACACTCACACACACATATATACATACATACATATATATATATATATATATATATATATATATATATATATATATGTATGTATATATATATATATATATATATATATATATATATATATATATATATATATATATATATATATATATATATATATATATATATATATATATATATATATATATATATAAATGTATGTATGTGCACTGATAAAAAGAGGGAGTGACCGAGAATGATAGTAGAAACAAAAGTAGACATTTGGATATATTAATCAATGAGATTTTCGATACGTGTTAGCTCGGTTTGCTTCAAGATCAGCTAATCAGCAAATCTCCCACGGGCTTTTGGCGTTGTGGTTAAGAGCGCGAGCTACTAACCCCAAGATTTCGAGTTCGATTCCAGGCAGTGATCTGAATAATACTGGAAATAGAGATAACTCGAATGTGGAATCTAAAAACAGAAACAATTCCTATCATAGTAGGCGCCTTAGGTATAATAAAAAAATATTCAGACAAATACATAACAAAAACACCAGGACTTACAAATATATATAACATACAGAAAATTGCACTACTGGGTACTGCACACATTCTACGCAAAACACTTTCAATACAGTAAACATAAGAGCACCACAGCAAACCACAGCACATTCCCAAGGCGCACAGAGCTGCGCTCGGTAGTGAAGTGAAAGCACGTTATAAAAATAAAACTACTGAATAATAATAATAATAATAATAATAATAATAATAGCACCAATCTATAGGTCAGTGTGTAACGGTGTATTGCATGTTCTCAGGAAGTTCTATGCAGTGGAACACATTTATTTAGGTTAGAGCTAAATTAAGCTAATGTTCATTTCATACAGATGTACCAATACTAAAGCAAGTAAGAAGAACGACTCGTCTTGTTAGGTAGTTTATAACTTTAAAACAACTTAAATTAGAAACAAAATGATGTAGTATTGCACCATGTTCATCATCTTCAATCGACAAAATTCATCTAGTAAAAATAAAAGGAAAATTTTAAAACAAAATGATGTAGTATTGCACCATGTTCATCATCTTCAATCGACAAAATTCATCTAGTAAAAATAAAAGGAAAATTTTAAAACAAAATGATGTAGTATTGCACCATGTTCATCATCTTCAATCGACAAAATTCATCTAGTAAAAATAAAAGGAAAATTTTAAAACAAAATGAAGTAGTATTGCACCATGTTCATCATCTTCAATCGACAAAATTCATCTAGTAAAAATAAAAGGAAAATTTTAAAACAAAATGATGTAGTATTGTACCATGTTCATCATCTTCAATCGACAAAATTCATCTAGTAAAAATAAAAGGAAAATTTTAAAACAAAATGATGTAGTATTGCACTATGTTCATCATCTTCAATCGACAAAATTCATCTAGTAAAAATAAAAGGAAAATTTTAAGGAATTTATTTGGTTAGTTTCTGAACATGTGGTGC
>NC_142930.1:104334975-104382475 GCF_046866305.1 Octopus bimaculoides | reverse complement strand
ATACACACAAAGAAACAAAAAATACATACATACACACACACACAGACACACACATATATATATGTATGCATGTGTGTATGTGTTTGTCGCGTGCGTGTGTGTGTCTTTATGGGTATACAGAAACTTACTTGTGTTTTGGACGTAAGTATGTAAACGCATATAATGCAAGCAACGCACAGTCACGTATTGTGTCCGTTAGATTTAATGATACTTGTTTGATAAAATATTAACTCAATATAAACATTTGATACATTAATTTACAACATAATTAGCACCTATGCTACTCAATTACCATCTTCTTTCCTTCGTCTAATTACTGAAATTATATACAAAATTTTAAAAACGCATAATTAAATTTTCTCTCATTAGATTAATGAAACGTAGATTCTTTTGTTTATATTTTTCGCTCTTTCTGCTAATTGGTATGTGTTTTAGGTAAGATTAATTAATATCAATTTGAACTAAAATAACTCAGTTATCTGTACTGCATTGAAAATCTTGTTAAAAGTATCCAATTATTTACTGGTGCGAATAGTGTCGGATATTTAGACATAGACTTGCAGTTAGTTAAGGACATTATGCGGTTTACACTGTCTATTATTTCTCTAAAAAAAGTTAAAAAAACGTTCACCATATTGATTTATACCTTTAAAAACAATACTGCAGTACCTCACATACCCAATCAGTATCTGGTGATTATTGTGTCCGATGTTGCCCCAATATTTTCTTCCTGGGATACTGAGCGCCACTAAATATAAAGAAATCGCTCTTTGTGATAACCAATTTCACCGCTGTAAAAGAGCATTTAAATCGGCGCATAGTCGCCAACTGTGGATACGACATTGATACTTAACGCATTTTTTTCGGTGTTTTCTGCTTTTCGCTTAAAATATTCCTATAGCTTACATGACCTTTCATTTGCACTTATACAATATACACCAGCAGTAATTTACTTCATTTTCCCTTACAAAAATAACTCTAAAGCTCGTCTAAAAACATCTTGAAACTTACTACTATGTTGGTCGGTCGGGCTTAAAGGTATACAATAAAATCCAAACTAGCTACCGACAGTACGATTTCAACTCTAGATTGGAACATATTTTCTTTCCATAACGCAAAAGTATATGGGGATGAGGCATTTACATTGCACAACCTTGTCCTAGAATATTAATTGTGTTTGAAACTTATGCATGGCTCACCTGTTTGTCTCCTATCTCTGTTTTTGAAGATAATTAGTATAATGATTATTTACGCACATCTCACAATAAAAAGTGTTAATTCAACTCAATGTATGCAGGTCCTCAGGTTGTTTTGTGTAATTCTATATTTTGAAATGCAATTAATTCTCTGTTTAAAGTAGTATTAGTTCTTAAAAACTAACATTAAAGCTTAAAAACAGAAAAAAAGCTAAACATCAAAACAATTATCACTAGAGTCTGAACCAACATTTTATTTTCCATTTCGTTTAGCTTGATCCACAACTTTTTTTTTCTGCAAAATCATTTTATTTTGCATTGCTTTATATTTTTTAATTGCTTTATTGATTTCCATTTTCGACATATGCAGTATATTCTCCCATCAAATAGCATCCATTGGCAAATAATTAACTTGAGCTTTAAAATGAAATTAGCTAGTTAAGGCTGGCAACGCTTGTATGCGGCCTGGCGTATTTTCTTTAATTAAACTCTTGACGCCATCTCGTCTGAATGTTTGGTAAACATTTTCGGTGCCTTTATAGAATAAGTCCTTATATGAAAGTCGGTATACACTCTCTCAGATGTAATTCCTATATGACACATTTTTGCTAATTTACACTTCGTTTTCATGAATGTTTACCTATGGAATTATTGGAAGATGCTCGTTTACATACTACCCTGGACTATTTTCATGTTACCTCGGTTCTATATTATATTCGAAACAATTCAGTAGCAATTCACTGAAAAAAAAAAAAAAAACAAAACAAGAAAAAACCGACAGTAGCCTAGTTCTATATATGCAATTGCTAACAGTTAAATAGTTTCTTAAATCTATTAAATCTAACCCTATTCAACCATATCTGACGGGATTATACGGAAGATTGAGTGAAGTATATAATGAACGAATCAAATAAGGTTTAAAAGAAAAGTTTTATCTGATAAGACAGGTGCCTCAAAATAAATGCAGACAAAGAAGGGAAAAATAGCAAAGTGTTGTAACTATAACAACTGAAAAAAGACATTCGAATGTATCAGTGGACAGGTATAGCTGTTAAATACTCCAGATATCTAGGCAATTATTATATTCAACGAGAAGGTTTGTAAGCTTTTCCAGACTCTGTCACTATTTGTTAGTGCATAAATCCGCTTAGCGTTTAGTTTTCAAAGAAATTCTATCACTGAGGAAAGAATAAAGAAGGTAAAAGTAAATAGCAGTGTTGCTTTATTGCAGGAAGATGCTGCTGCTGATGCAGACGTCATTGACAATCTTGACTATAAAGGAGATGATAGCATGTCTATTGATCTAGTTCGTATCTCTAAGCGGAAACTGAGGTCGAATGCAACAAGATCAAACAGTTGCCTAAAATCATCTTAACAGCAGCTCTAAAAAATTCCAAAAATATGAGTACGGGTACATAAGCGCTTAAACACACACACTCGTGCACACATTCACCCAACCCAGTTCCACACAGACAATTGTTTGCGTAGAAGCTCACTTAGTGATCCCCTTACACAGAATGATGTTTTTTTTTTTAATTATTGAGATACTGGGTGGT
The DNA here is from genome assembly GCF_046866305.1 of Octopus bimaculoides. Taxonomy (NCBI): domain Eukaryota; kingdom Metazoa; phylum Mollusca; class Cephalopoda; order Octopoda; family Octopodidae; genus Octopus; species Octopus bimaculoides. The sequence continues at coordinate 104,379,723 of NC_142930.1, read as the reverse complement.
TGGGAATTTTCTTTATACTATAATGTCGATAAAAATTTAGAACTATGAACGAACAGGTCAAGTCATTTAAATGTGGTAGAAGTAAACCTGTTACCTTTTATCTTTTACTTTTTCTGTCATTAGACTGCAGCGATGTTGGGGTATTCCATCGAACCCAGTATATATTACTTTTTGTAAAGCCAAGTGCTACCGGTCTATTTACCGTATCGCTAAGTTACGTAGAAGTTAGCACACCAACACCAGTTATGAAGCGGTAGTGGGGGAAAACCTATATATATATATATATATATATATGTACGTATGCATGCAGCTATTAATACACACATACAAACACACACACACACACACACACACATATATATATATATATATATATATATATATATATATATTTAAAAAATAACGTCGACCACTAACGTGGACAATTAATGCGCTAGAAATAGATCACATCTTGTGTCTATTAAGACCTAAATTGTTCTCAACATGAAATATAGCAGCATACCAAAACGTGAGCGGGCAAGACATTTAAAATCACCTAAAAAAGCATTCTTAAACAGGAACCGCTTTCGGATTTAACAAATTCTTACCATTTGTCTATTTCTCTTCAGCCTGATTTGTAATGTAACCGGAATCATCAGAATCGTATACAGAGTTGCCCACCGCCATGGGTGCGCGTGCATATGGTTCTGCTAATTACAGCTTAATAGTAAAATTCTAGGTTAAATCATAGCTAGGTTAAACAAAAAGAACATCAAGTCAGCTAGAATAAATGAAGTTATAAATAGTGATCATATGAATACACATAATAACCTCGCTAATACCAATAATGATGCTACTAATAATTATACAAATAGAAGTGAAAATAACAATGGCGAAAGAAATTATGAAGATAGTAACAATATACTTAGTCCTACCAACCATAATTTCAACCAACAAATAGAATGCATCAGTAATGACGTTGCGGTTTTAACTGAAGTTAGAAATAATAGTGATCAAGGACCTAGTTCATATAATATCAATATGCCTAATGTGGAAAGAAAAAGTCCAACTGATAGCACATCAGGAGATGAATTAAATAATGATGGTAATAATCAATGTATACCTGATAATAGAATTAAAGAATTGATAAATGATTTTAGTGTAAATAATTGTAGTAATAATAATAATAGAGATATTAGAAATAATATAGGTGGGGTTGATAACCCCATCATGTGCAACTGTAGAAAAAAGTCCCATTGTCCTTTATTTGGATTTTGTTGCACTCGTAACGTAGTGTACAGATGCATCATTAGTACTATAACCGAGAATTATATTTATATAGGATGTAGTATTAACCTGAAACAGAGAATATATAACCATAGGTCTTCGTTTAGACTTAGACATAAGGCAAATAGTACGACATTGGCAAGTAAAATTTGGGAGTTAAAAGATAATGGTATTAATTTTAGCCTTAAATGGGAAATTATAAGAAAAGCTCAACCTTATACAAATAATAGATATGGATGTGAATTGTGTTCTATGGAAATATATGAAATTTTAAAACTTAGAAATAATCCTAATCTAATCAATAATAGATTAGACCTTAGGGTATCATGTGTACACTGCTCTACTCGCACTTTTAATTTTTTTAAAAAATAGGCTTTTATTAAATTACTAAAGTTATCAAATTATAGTACTTTATTTCTATTATGATCATCTAGGACTATCAATTAGCACATATTTATATTGGTAATTGAACCTTTATAACATATATTCCTGATCTCTCACCTTAACATCTAATCTACTTAAATCAATCATCAGATTCCTGTATTGAATATCCTTGTTATTTCCTAACATCCTTTCTTTTTTCAGTCCCTTAAACCTTAGTAAACACATCATTATAAACTAATATATATCCGGTAATAATTTTCATTTTTTATTCACATTATATAAATAAAGCTTACCTATGTGTCTCCTAAATAGTATCATTATCTTATCTTCAGCTAAAATTTTTTTAAGATAATTCAAAATAGTTTTCATGAACCCAATATACTTAATATCCTTAAACTTTACACCCTATCCAGAGCCCCTGAATTCAATACTGACATTATTTCATGATTTTTGTGGAAAATAATTACATCTCATTTTATTTATTTTATTAACATACCTCTTATTGTGAAAATATTGGTTAAAGTATTATTGTTATCTGTACCACTATACTGTTACTCTATTCAGACTAAAAGAAAAAAAAACCTATTTGACCCATATACCTAGGGTTGTAATTCCTCAACATTAATTCCTCAACATTTTGATAGTAGTAAAATGACCTGATACTACTCTGACCAGTGAAACCTTTATATTCTAATACATTTTATAGCCTTGTCCATGCATACTGCTTACACCTTCCCTCTCTTTAGAAGTAATTGTCCCTTATGCTATCACCACTAGATAAGAAACAATAAAATCTGAGACAGTTAAAACTTTTGTCTAGAATCAATTACTAGCCCGATAGACTCGGCTATGTCAAGATGGATTTATGTATTCTTCCTCACATTTGGATTTTTATGTATCCTCTCTCCCACTTGGATTTGAAATGTTGCCACATTTATAATATGTCTTTTCTACAGTAATTTTCTGCATTTTCGTGCAGCTGAAGATTGCTCTTCATATTGCATTTAATGTAATGCTCGCATTACTTAAATAAATTGGAGTAGCATGAAACGTGCGTACTGCAATCACCTTTGAAATCCGTGTTACGTATTTTTTATTATATATATATATATTTAAATATTTGTATTTTACGCGATTTGTTCCTCCATCTTCCTTTTCTTTTAAATTTTCCTCTGACTCTTGTCTCCTGTTTCTGATGAAGAACATTCCTGGAAACCTAAAACACCCTTTCTTTCCTTCCCTGAGCGTCTAATTAATACATTGCGTGTACCCCGTCCTCGCGTTGTCTCTTTTCTTGTTATCTCGTTTTTTTTATTAATCATACACACATACACACACACACACACACATATGTATATATATAAGACAATTATATAGAGTCAGATTAATACTGAAAACGGAGCTCAATGCGAAAAAGAAAAGCCGTCCAAGTTATAATTTACAGCTACAATATTCTTAACTGGACTCTAAATGAACTAATCAAAATAGACAGGAAAACAAGAAAAATAATGACATGATTTAGAATGCACCACCTAAAATTGAACATAGAAGGTTTTTTATATACAAGGTATTGAAAGTGGTAGAGGCCTTATACAGCTAGAAAACTATTACAAAATAACCAACATAGGACTACAGAAATACCTACCTCAATTAGCCACAAAACACGAACAAAAGAAAAACTGTTGTCAGTCCTTAAGAAAGCTGACAAATAGAACATAGAAGTTATAGTATCTAAACCTTTGAAGGAAATTAAGCAACATAAGCTGTACAACAACTGAAATCCAGGCTAAAACTCGAACAGCAACGGATCGTGATAAAACGATGGCAGGAAAAGTGGCGAATACTGGGTTAAACTAAACAGAAATGTAATAGATAAAGCATAATCCCAACAATGGCTGAGAAGCTCAGGACTGAAAAAATAGGCAGAGTGATTTAAATATAGATTTTGTTTTGACAGAGGAGAGAGAGAGAGAGAGAGAGAGAGAGAGAGAGAGAGAGAGAGAGAGAGAGAGAGAGAGAGAGAGAGAGAGAGAATGAGGAAAACAAGTACATAGATAGATAGATGGATATTTGTACTTATACACATTACATGCTTACATGTACATACACTAAAATGATGTCTATTCATCTCATCATTTCTGCCTTTCTGATCGAATAATATATAAAGTATATTTTCCCTCTCTTGAAGCAATGACGGCCAGCCTTTTTAGGCATCAGGAACATTTCAGTGAATGTAAAATATAATATATATTCTGAAGCATTTAAGGAGAAATTCGCTTGCAAATCTGCTATATTTTATACATTTCTTTTTGTTTATGGTATATTGTCAAGGAATGCAACTCCAGAGACTAATCTGTCCGTTGTTTTTCATTGAATTTATGATGGAATTTGCTGTACATTTGTATTGAGCATTCTACTTAATATAATTGATTATTTTTTCCATCACAAAAGGAAATTTTTGTCTGAATGTATATGACGAAACATGATCAACTTCATGGAAAACATGTGAATTTATTTTTCATAGTAGAATATGCAATTTGCAGAACCGCTTTTCCTGATACATATTTGAAATATTTCTACATAGCTTATGGGGCCAAGAATTTAGATTTAATGAGAAATCTTTATAATTATGCAATAATTCTACATATCTAATAAGAAAATTTGTATGTATCTAAATGGATTAACGAATATCAAGGGAACTGGCATTGTGACATCATCATATAGGTGTGTAATCAAAATTGTAGTCTGGATCACCGAGAGAAATAATGTTACTTCGAACAGCATATAAGAAGATGTCTAGAGAATGAATGGCTTACACTGTTTAATCATTTTATTTTGTTTGAGGTTACATTCAGAAACAGAACATATTTTAGAGTACATGGATGGGAGTTATTGGTTAACTCATCGTATGCATGGAGATACACAATTACTATATGTCTCTGCGTGGAAATATTTGGTGAACAAGATTAATCGTTTCATTCAGCTATGATGCATTGTACCATACGTATTTAAGTTTATTTCTCTGTACTCATTCTGTTGCTTTTTCCACATTATACAAATGATGCCGACGGAAATAACTACTTATCTTCTCGGGTTCTGTTTTATCAAGATTGTATGCATTATTCATTACTTTTAGATTAAATTTCAGGGAAAATATCAGAGGAAATAATATAGTAGTTTTAAGTTTGCTGTTACATGGCTTCTTTTAATTAACCTACTGTGTTAAGGAAATCTCATTTTAGCATGATGCAACAATATTGTATTTATGATTTACAGTTATTTCTATTTTATCGTCATACTTTCAAATATTTTGCACTGTATTATTGTGTTTTTACTTAAGAATCTATGTTTAGAATTTTAAATGTGTAGTAGATTAAAGTGCCTGCAGTAAATATACTGATACATCCATCTATACGGGTGAGACAGTTGTATTCTCAAAAACAGGTTTGTTCTCATTCTGGCATGGAAGACTAAGTTATACTTTCACTTTCTTCAATGTAATAATGCATTATATACGAGGTTGGGCTGACAATTCATTGGCTAATTATACAAGAGTGGTGCTAGAACTGTGAAATCTTGCATGCATTAAATTCACCTCATTTTATTAACTCCATTGTTTCTTTCCTCCCAGACAGGGATCGGGCTGTTCAAAGAAGACTCCAAGAGTAACTAGTAGTTACTTCCCTTGAAAATGGACAAAATTTGGCATCATGATTTGGCATCAACTACCTGCAAAAAAGGGTTTAGCCCAAAGATATTCATGATGCCATGGTTGCTACATTAAGGGATGACGCTCCAGCCTTATCAAGTGTGTAAATGAGGCAGCTGAATTTAGGAGGGGAATTGAAAGTTCAAATATTTTATCATCCTGCAAATGCCACCACCAAAGAATACATTGATCGTATTTACTACACGGTGATAGATGACAGGCGATTCGCCATAAATCCAGTTGCCAATGCTATTAGCATATTCCACGAGTTGAGAATTTTCTTTCCAATGAACTTGACATGACAAAAGTTCTGCTCGATGGTTACCACATATTCTGACACCAGAACAAAAGCGCACCAGGCTCCTCACACCACACGAAAATCTAACATTCTTTCAGCTTGATCCAGTTGTTTCCCCGAAAATGTCCTATGCTAGAATGACTGCTGGCTTCCCCGCTCTCCTCACCCACTCCTAAGAAGGCCAAGGAATTTCATGCAGGGACGTTTGAGATGTAATAGCCATTGTGTTTATTGACTAACTTTAAAAAGGCCACACCATCAACAGAGAGTACCATCCTAATTGCTGAGGTACTACGAAAGACTTTCAAGATCGAAAATACCCAGGAAAACTGACTAAAGGAAACTTGATTCATCAGATCAGTGCTCCAGCATACAGGTTTTAATTGCTACAATGATTGGCCGTGGCTTTGTACTTGTTGCACCCGTCACTATTCTTCTGTTTTGGCCCAATCTGACAATCATCTGTAACTGAACATGAAAACTACTTGGCTGGGAACCATTATAGCAGATGTAATGACATCATATCTTATGTTCATGACATTTTTGACCAACAGGATGGAAGCCTCTTCACGAATGAGATCCACGCACTGCAACAATATACCTTATTTGATGACATTGCATGAGAATATTATGCCTGAAAAGCCTATGAGCTTTTCAGATGACCTTCGCAGTCGCCGTGTTTTTTTTTTGATATGATGTAATTGATAATACTGCTGTTAATTGACGGCTTTAGAACATATGACGCCACAAGAGAAGTTATATTACTAATATCCTATATAACAAGCTCGGTAATGTTGTGAAGTATATGAGAGTATGGGGTGTTTCGAACTAGGTTGTTGAAAGTGAATATTTCACTGGCTCTGTTTAGATAACAGATCCTAATGTGAGTTTATATTTTTTTCACTCTTAAATTAGTACATTGTAATGGTGTTAAGATGGACATAACGGAAAGGTATATACTTTGGGGCTATCAATACTGCGCTACATCTTGAATCGCTGATTAAAGCAATATTTTCATTTACGCGTTGAATGTTAGAAATTTAAAGTGAACAGAAAATGGTGACGATAGCTTCATTTTCTTATGACAGAATTATTCATTTTTCATTAGATTATTTTGGATAAAGATTCTATGGCCACAAACGTTACAGACCGTCAAGGACCAGGAAGTGTTATGTAATTAACGTTGATCTTCAACGTTTAATAGTTGAGTGACCGTGGAAATTATATGTAACGGATAAAATACTATAGCGTCGATTTAATTTAAACAAAATGTTATGAATTGGAATCAAGAATTATCTACCAGAATTTGTTCATTATGAAACATCTTGTACTATATTTAACTTAGTAATTTTAGATATTATAGTATGAGCAAAAATTGTTATGTTATGGGTCACTTGAATTGTTTATCAATATACTAAAGTAATGAGGGTTAAGAAAATATAACGTCATGGACATATTTAATATATGTAAATATTACAGTATGTAATACTGACTGCGCTGTTGTGAATATATAATCTATAATTCATTGGTGATGATTTTTCTTATGATGATGAAAACGAGACTCAAATTTGGCTGGATTAGAACTTTACAAGACTGTAAAGATTCAATGCAGCAAGATATGTTATCGTAAGAGACAACAGTTCTTATTGTTCACCTAAAAGCTGACTAAATCCAGTGATTTAGTATTTCTATCATTCATTATAACTCATCTATCAAGCAGTTAGCTGGCAGAATCTTTAGCACGCTGGGCAAAATGCTTACCATCATTTTGTCCGTCTTTACGTTCCGAGTTCAAATTCCACAGAGGTCGATCTTGCCTTTCATCCATCCTGGATAGATAAGATAAGCTACCATTTGAACACTGGGGTCGATGTGATCGACTTACTCCTTCCCGGAAATTGCTGGCCTTGAGCCAAAATTTGAAATACTAATTACCTATCCTATAATTTTATAAATTAGTTTAAGTTTGATTTGTCTTCATGTGTAGGTTAGATTAGTCGCTACACGGGGTTGTGAGGTGGAGTGTTTCATTTCAGAAATATGTGCTTTGGCTTCAATCCCAAAGTGTGCTAGTAGGCAGGTGTTAGAATGCCTAAACACGATCTATGAACAAAAATAAGGTTGACCCTGTTCTTGCTTGATATATTTAATTCATACCAGAATTTAATTCTGACCACTGGATCTTCAGTGCATTTAGTCGAATACCCTTTGTTGCTTTCAGTCTGGTAATCTATTTCGCTGAAGATAGCTTTCTCATTTCTACTCATCAGTCCATGAGGTAATGTCTACTGGCGTTGCAGTTAAACCATTCAATGATTCATTACGCAACAACGCGCGCGCATACCCATACACACACCGTCTCTCTCTCTCTCTCTCTCTCTCTCTCTCTCTCTCTCTCTCTCTCTCTCTCTCTCTCTCTCTCTTACACACACATATACATATATCGTAAGGTGTATCTTTCAAACGAATTTTTGATACGTGTATAAAAGCAAATATTTCTACATATTCCGTGAAGCTTTTCATATAACGAGACATAATTATTCGTTGACCAAAAATATCCTTTGATGAATGACCCAGTCTATTAGTATTTGGGATTAGAATAAAGATAAAATTTAATTGCATTTATAATACCATTATTTCTGCTCAGCTACCATCCAAATATAGCGTGTTGTTTTTGAAAATATAATCTATAAATATATTATAAACGTATTGAATTTGAAAATATTTAATGTTGTAGAATTTATTACAAGAGGTGTGTGAGCTTTCTGAAAGATTGGATCCATTCACTAACCAGATTTATTTGGCTTGCATTAAGTTCAATCTCTACAAAGTTCAGTCATGAAAGGACCCTGTATTCATGGCCTTATGTAACTCAGACGACCGGATTCCAATTGGTTTGCAAAGAGATTCCAGTAACGCAGTCTGTCTCTGATCCTGTAATGGCATCCCTAAATAGTGTGCAACAATAGGATTATTGGATATGAGTTTCTAAACATAATTTGAACTCAACATCTAAGGCGCTGTGTTATAATGCAATACATATGTCCAAATTCTGAATAATTCCATCACTTAATTGAGATTCCTGAAGGAGACATGCACGTTGATCATAGTGATATGTAAACACAGTGCAGAACGCAAGACATTGTCCCCATTCAACGCCTTATTCCAGCTAATTTACCGCGAGAAAATAATAGAGATTAGAGAAAATGTCTTGTAGCTTTAAATTCCCTATCTCTACATCCTGAGTCAAAAGGTCTGTCACTTTGATTCTCCTGTTCATAAGTATCTAAATTGTGTACCAGGCATGCTGTGACTTTGATGTATATATCACCACTAACAAAATGTATTAGCTTGTAAAAGTAACAGAAATGAATATTCAGATAAAAGAATTAATGTTGTGTCAGGGGAGAGTCATTCTCTTTTAGTGCCTTATAATTTTACACAGTCACCGGTAAAATTTCCATTAATTTCTTTTTGAATTTGAACTCGGAACGTAAAGAATTAATGTTGTAAAATAAATGAAACCAGGATAACAAGTCCAAAGTTCAATTTGCTTTCTTGCGTTTGATAAGAGCGTGTTTTGAGTGCGGTTGAGAGGCTCTTTGTCATTTTGAATATATATGTGTGTATATGTGTGTATGTCTTTCTTTCGTCCTTTCTTTTTCTATGCTTAACAATTCACCACACCCATGGTTACATGCATATATACGCATATATGTATATATACATACTCACACGCACACACATACATTCTATTATTCGATTATTCTTTTATTCTTTTGTATGTTTCAGCCCAAAGGCCGTGGCCATGCTGGAGCCAGTGTAATCACTTTTTAATTGGCCAAGCCTATGGTGTAGGAGAGAGTTCGACACTGCTTCTCTCTTTTGAATTATCTGCTGTAATAGTGCTTTATCTGAGATCTGGCATTGCAGGAGGTCAATTATTTCTTGAAAGCATCTACCCCTACTCCATGGAGATCCCTCAGATGGTTGTCAAGGCGTTAAATAGCTGTGGACCCTTGCATCCTACATTATTGCAGTACATGGCCCTTACATTATATATATATATATATATATATATATATATATATATATATGTATATATGTATATATATATATATATATATATATATATATATATATATATATATATATATATATATATATATATATATATATATATATATATATATATATATATATAATGTACACTGACACACAGACACACACACACATTCAAAATAACAAACCTCATCTCAGATAACATTCCCAAAACGCCATGATTTACAAAGCCAATACAACGAATTCAACTTCAGATTTTTCAACTAACTCACATATATATTTGAAAAGGTAACAATTTCTACAAGAAATCATTCGTGTTGAATCGCTAAATAAATAGTTTTTTGTCTAAATCTTGACTTCCCTTGTTATGGTAATAATAAAACTGTACATCACTTCAAACAATCTATACATACATACATCACAAAGGCATAATCGAAGAGACCAGCCTGTCTGTGATGTTGTTTATACTTTCTGTCATTCATGTTAAGGAAGTCTGAAGGATAACGCACTAGTTCACAAGTAAATTGAAATACCAAAATTACACGCTGTTTCTTTGTGGATCACTTAAAACTTTGTGCAAAGAATATGCATGAGAATAAAAAGAGCCTTGACTTAGTTACAGCTTTCGCAAAGGATGTAGGGTTGAAATTTGGTCAGGATAAATGCTCTTATATGCTTGTGATAAGTCGGAGAAATGTAAGCCAGGCTAGTAACATCTGCATCAATGATTTGACTGTTTCCTCTATATCTGACGAGGACTGTTACATCTGTCTAGGGGTGGAGGAAAACATATCTTACAATGGCACCTGTAACAAGCAAATACGTGTCATTGAAGAATATTTCCACCGAATAAAGAAAATTTGGACCTCAGAACTCCCTGCATTCGATAAAACAGTGGATCACAATGTGTTTGCCGTACCAGCACTCATACCAACATTTGGGTTGCTTGATTGGAGTCTAGATGAGATTCAAAAACTACTAACAAGCACACATAATTTCCACATAAACAATGACGTAGGCCGCCTCTACCTAAAACGAAAACAAGGCAGCAGAGGCTCAACGTCGTTCCCAAATGCCTTTGAATATCGTCTTATATCCATTCGGCAACACCTTTTTACCACCAAGTGTCGAAGTGCATCCCTTGATCAAGTTTGTATCCATGAAACTGAGAGCATCATATGAATTGGAAGGCAGCTCCTTGAGCAACATTTCTTATCTGATAACCTTTCATTTATTCGATTGCATCATTGAATTACTTGTAAATAATCTCATCATCTAAGAATCTTGTGGTTGACTGTTGCGTAATCTTTTCGAGGGTACTATAAGGCTGTCAAAGTGATTGGCAAATCTCCGATTTTTCTTGCTGTATTGTTTTGTTGAAAGAGCTATGAACTTTGTTTTACGTCATCTATGTGTCCCTTAAAGCTTTCATATCGTATTTTATCAGCTTGGTAAAGCTCTTCAGCTTTATGTTTCTATTAATCTGGCTTCCCTTTTCTAATATATTGTAACAGCTTCCTTCTTGCCTTCCCTAGTTTTCTTGTTTGACCTGTTGTAATTTAGTTTCCGAACCTTTTCAATTTTCCTTTCCTGTAACACATTCCACTCTCGGGGAAATTATGTAGTCTGCCAAGTACCAATTCTTGGAGCAATATTGTATGCAGGTGGTTTTTGATGGGCTCCGTGTTGGAAAACATTGTTTGTAATTATCAGGTTGAACTCAGAGTAGAGGGCAGGACGAAGCTAACTCCACGTTTGCTTGTGACACCAGCGCCTCTGTCTCCATATTTCCCAACCCTTGCATTAAGATTTCACGCAGTTGTCAACTTGGTGTACACCACAAGGTTCATTGTCTAACCCTCACAAAATGTAGAAAGAATTTTATGCTAAACTGAGAGAGGTGCTGTGCAAAATTCCCTGAAATTACACACATACATACATACATACATACATACATACAGGCATACATACAGGCATACATACACTCAATCACACACACACAAACACACACACATACACACACAAACACACACATATGCATATTATATAACCAAGATTTATTTAGAATATGTCTCAAAACTAAATGCCCAGTCACTGCATAATTTGCATTCATTCATAAACATCCATATGCTTTTTACTTTCATTTATAACGCGTTTGAATGCGGTATTTGGACTATAAATGTATTCTGTTTCTCAACACAACTCTCTGCTTATGCAATGACATTTTTTTATCTCCAAACATATGTTTGAAGTTTATAGATTCTGTAACCTAAGACTTAACATATTTACTAATACACATCGTAAACGATTTAATTACATAATATGAGCTACAATAATAGCAGCTAGTGTTTCAAGAAACGTTATATGTATATTAAGAAGCAATCTAAGTACACAGGTACAGGACACTTTTCTGTTATCATACGACGTGCGACATTAAGGACATGGTATAAGAGCGTGATGTTTGACATTTGTTGAAGCAAATCACAGTATATTCTCTATCCATATATCTTATGTCCCGCGGTACGAGGAATCTAAGTGTAATCGAAAGTTCTATTAAAGACAATATTCGACGTTTTAGCCCACTGCTTATTTCGATTATAGGTCTGTTTTACAATGGTAAATGACATTTCCTGAAACATAATCGAATTTCCGAAATATGCATTCGTGTTAATCAATTACCATTCCTAATCTAATGTAGTTAATTGTCAATTAAACTTTACTTCAAGCTGACCTTTATAAAGGATCACTGACGAAGAAAAGAACTTTAACTGGCAACATTCATTTTATTACACTCCATACTAATGTCGCCTGTATTAAGCACAATATTGTTGTAAACTACACACTAACGCCCAGCAGTGGCGGAATGGAATATAATGAATTCATTGATGCGGAAAATACATTCTCAATGCCAACTGAAATCCGTTTGTGTTAGATCTAATGTGACGTTATATGGCTGCTTGATGTACTATAAATTCAAGCCAAATTTCCTCCTAATCTCATCCTATTATCTTAAGAACAAAAGTACACATTGGAGAATATATATGATTTACCGAAAGATAGGGTTAGTCACGGCTGCTGGAATTTGATTTTACCATACCTCTCTTAAAACAACCCCACCTAGGCCTATGCAAAATGCAATAAACATCGAAGTGTTTCAATTCTTTTTAAACTTATTACACACTTTGTTTCCTACCTTGGAAAACTCCGTAATTTAATTCCGAAATGCTTTCCCTGATGTAGTAATGCTAATGGTTTTTATAACTCACACTCTCCAGATTTGTGACCATGTACACATAACTGTTCTATTTCGGAATAAACTATGAAAAATTGCAAGAAAATTTACTATATTATTTCACACATAACGCTGTTAAATTTCATTTCCTTAAGAAAAGATTTATTATCTTAATTTGTCTTCTAGATTTAGCGAAATAGACAACGACTACGTTATCAAGTACATAATAATGAGTCGTCACAGAATATTAAACGTAAAGACAGTATTCATTTTCACACTTTCATATGTACGAATCCACATATATGCGTAAGTTCACAGACAGAGAAAGTGATATATTATGATACATTCCATCATAGACTGTATCCACAAGGGAAGTATAACAATAAACCACTTAGATAATAATGAAAAAGTGACAACAGCAAACTTGAGCTATTTCCCAAGGCACCACATTATACACAACCGAGGCTGGTGTATGATTGTTCGACTTCAATGCGGATTCAGAAATATCATAGTTGTTTAATTGATAAGAATAATAAATGTGAATGTGAGAGAGGAATGTAAAGTGGATTCAAGAGAGAAGAGCTAATATCATAATGAGAATACATTTGATTAGGAGATCGTTTGCTTCGAAGCCGCTTAACGCATGACAATATATCGATTTCTTTCATAGATGTAATATATTTTTTCCGTTGAAAGTACAGTATCTAATGTATGCCTTGACAATAAGGAATGTCTTACTGATATAAATTACTAATTATTTGTGTATATAGTTTGAGAGACGTATAGTTCTTTGTTCAATATATTATTTTAGATGATTCTTAGGTAACTACATTTCCTCTCCGACAAATAAATGACAAAACTGAAAATACTTTTCATCTGGAACTTTCTGAGTGATCTCATTAACAGTTAAAATTTGGGGCTTCCAGTATTAAGTACTATGATAATGCAGAAAAATTGAAATAATATATTTAGAAAATCTGTTTCACCTAAACCGAAATCATAAAAAAACTATGATATCTTAGTTATGGATGTCATTTTATGATTTCCCATGATGATTTGGATACCATTATAAGTAATATTGGCAGGTCTATTGTTGAGGTTTGTTTTAACATATAGAATGCTTTAGATATTCTCAATAAACAAACTGAATATGGGTGGTAAGAAGTTTCCTTTGCAATCTTGGTGTCTCAGCTTCGGCCATATTGTTTGAAATATTGTAGAAGTGACTTCTGTTATATCCTTGGGGAAATTCATGGCTTAAAAACTTTTGGTCTGACGGAAACTGACTGAGAGTCCGTGGAATAGATTGTGACTATCATTAAAGGTATTCCTCGCCCCCTTGTTACAGGATGTAACGCTTGTGCTAGGGGAAAATCTGTTTTTCTAAATTCCGCAGTCACTTACATGCTAAATTATTGATCGAACAACTGGACGTTTATAAGTGGTTTTCGAAATAATCTGCACTACCTTGTAAATGGTAGGGTACATTATTTCGTACAGTATACTACATTGAAAAGTGTATGTCAGATATAAAAATGAAACATTGCATTATAAATATCTGACTCGGGAATACCACAAGTATAGAACTGTCTACACAGAATCAATCCTGACGTCTCATGTTAGAGACACATAGTGATGACAAATAGTGACACTGTTCCAATTCCCTGCACTACGAAAACGTCACAGGCATTCAATATAAAACTTCCTCGGTTATATATAATTCCTGTGTGGTGTACAAAAAGACAATAATCAATTGAATACTTTCTTAGGTAAGTAATGAAAATGATTGATACAAAAAAAAAATGAGATTTACAATGCAGCCTTTAGTATGAAAAATGTTATTCCCAAAAGTAAACCGAAGATAATATATTGCTTGATTAATTGATAAAACTAAATAATGTCTAATGGCTGAATACATTAAACTTGATAGGTATGCAGAGATAGGTTGTAAAGATGGAATTCTGTTTGAAATTGATTCTTATGAAGCGTTGAATTCGTTAAACAAATTATTAGAATATATGTTTGGTGGGGATAATAATTAATGTAAAACATACAGCGAAATCCAACGCTTTCTAAAAAGAGAAACACTTTTGAATGGAAGCAGACAATTCTTTTCAACAAATTAATCAATGTTGTCTTTTCTACAGTGGAAGTATCAAGGATTATCATAAAATATGGATTATGATTCTAAACTACTGATATTCTGGAGTGGAAAATGACATCCAATCATATTGCTCAAAATACACACTGTGATAATTAGTTCAAAAGATATTTGATAATCCAATTCCATTGGTTTTGAACGAAAATATAATAACCGTCACAAATATCCAGCTAATTTATAACTATTAACCTATTCCTTTAGCTTTTCTATGACGTGACGATAGAAATCATTACTAGTTCAAATAACTTCTTACCAGTTCACATATTTGAATTAATAACGCGTTGATATTTATATCAATCACTGCTTAACGTACATAGTTTGTATTTAACTATCACAAAACAACTGGATAGCGTTATGAGAAATTTGAACGTAATTTCATAAGAGTAACCTAGTCTCTAATTTTTTTTTTCTGAGTTGTCTCCGTTTCCACTCTTCCATGTTGTGAAAATAACCATTTCAAAGTGCATGCAATGATCCTCATGACCAGAGGACGCTTTGAACTGACTATGGCGTATTGAAACCGTTTTGTCTACAGCGGGAATGCTTCTCTAAAGTGTACTGTATTGCATGGCCTTTTTACGTGTTCGACTATGTCCCACATATTTGAACTGATGACAATTTTATGTCGTTAGCAACAAACCTAGTATTACATGCAGATGCAGGAAAATGTAAAATTGAAACATCCTTTCCAGTTATTCATTGGCATTGGATAGATATAACTGGAGACATAATTTGGTCTTTATTGTCATCTTCAAAGCTACAAAGAACCAAATTCCTCTCAACAGTAACAAAAGAACCCCCCAAAAATATGACAGAAGAAACCAGCTAGAAATTTCATTAAGTTCTTGCGTCCAGGGCAACAGAACTCTTTGAAGGAACATTATTTACATTATTTATATTCAACGGATATTTGTTTTCATCTTGCTTATTGTTAAGACGTTTCGGCTGGTTTACCCTCTAGCCTTCATCAGGTGTCTTGGGGAAATTTCGAACCTGGGTCCTCTTTCCTAAAGTATTTTTCGATGTTGTTATTATTATTGTTATTATTATTATGATTATTATTATTATTATTATTATTATTATTATTATTGTTGTTGTTGTTCAAGTAACTCGGAATCTTGATCATTCGGAATCTTGGAGTTAGTAGCCCGCGCTCTTAACCACTACGCCATGTGCCCGTGGGCAATTATGGAATGAATTTTAGGGCTTATAAATCTAATATTTTTCTATCTTTCCTTAATACCAGTTTTCATATACTACTCATATCTGTACTCGGTCTGCTTAGGTGGTTGTTGTGTTCTAGCATATGTACTGCTTGTTTTAGTTTTCGTATTTTCCAGTGGTGTTTTCTGTCTATTATTTTAAATTCATCCCACAGGGGGAGGCGTCGTCTGTCTGTTAATTTAACTTCCTCCTACAGGGGGGAGGTGGTCTCTATTTTCCCATACATGATCAGCTATAATCGATTTATCAATATCTCCTTGTATCACATCTTTGCGATGTTCGTCTACCCTTATTTTGAGGGGGCGGCATCTTTCGCCTTTGTATAACCTACCACAGCTGCATGGGATGGAGTACACGCAGTCTTTGGTCATATTCTTTTCTGTTGGTGGTTTTACTCGAAGGAGATATTTGCGAAGTGTTGTATCACACTTGAATACTGTCCTGATGTCATATGGGCCGCATATCTTTTGTATCTTTGCGGAAAGGCCTTTCACATAGGGTAGACAGACTGTGGACAGTTTATTGGCCTCATCCTCTTTCTTCTTCATAATTGGAGTGGATAGTATACTTTTGGGGTAGTTGTTGCTTAACAGATCGTTATTGAGCTTGATCTTTTCTTCGTGGTGTGTATCACGATCGTTACTTATATTCTTTGTATACTGTTTTAGGTACTGAGCAATCCCTCTCTTTTCACTGTATGTATGATGGGAATTGAAGTTGAGGTATCGTCCAGTAAAGGTCGGCTTGCGGTATATGGATATCCTGAATCCATACTTGGTGCGTGTTATTAATACATCCAGAAATGCCAGCTGATTGTCTGTTTTTCTTTTCCATTGTGAACTGTATGTATGGCTTTATTGAGTTCATATTATTTAACAGCACTTGGACAGCTTCCTGGTGGGGCCAGAGTATAAAGGTTTCATCAACATATGGTAGCCATTGTGCTGGGTTTAGTGGTGTTGATCCTCAAGCCAAATTCTCAAAGTATTCCATGAATATATTGGCTATTACGCAAATCTCGAGTGGGCATCTGTTCTACTCTTCGTTCTCGTGAAATCATCTCACCTTCATTCGACAGACTGGTGAACAATGACGAAAAATAGGTCTATTATAAAAATGTTAAGTGTTATAGACACTGACTTGGTGAAGTGGAAATGGTCCAACAGGACCAAAAAGGGATCTCAGTGTGGAGAAGGTCCTTCTGTCTGCTTGGCGGGATTACAAGCGATGAGACATGACGTTGTATCTGGGACACTCTATAATGAAATCCGTTGGAAGAATAATCCCGATGATAAAGAATTACGCACCCACAATATGGTAGAAACCACAGCCACTCATAATAAAAAGGAATACTGGTGGAATGTCCCAGTAAAGACCTGAATAAAATGTAAGCACAACATGCCTGATATGATGATTTGGGATGGAGAAGAGAAACTGTGCACAGTTGTGGAAATTAGCTGCCCAGCGGATATTAATATAAAGCTGAAGATCAGTGAAAAAGAGAACACCTTCGCTGAACTATATAGAAATCTGCAGTTACTCTACCCAGATCAGGTTTATACCTGTAATTATTGGGGCGCTAGGGTATGTAATACACTGCCTACATATCAATCTTAAGAAATAAAGCTTCTCAAAACCAGAAATTAAACGATACGTCTAAGTAAAATGAAAGACAAAGTCAGGCAATTTTAAATTACTGGAAAAGTAAAAATAGTTGGAAGATAATTCGAAGACTACAGATACAATCCATCTCTGGAACTGTAAAACTCAGTAAAACTTTCCAAAAGTTTATCATTTAAATATATGAGCATGTCTAGATATGAAACTATATGCGTGAGAATATATACATAAAACATACAAATTTGCACATACATAGATACATACATACATACAAGCAAAATTGCCTTGTTCTTGATATTGAAATTCCAATGAAGGAGCTTTGGATCTAGGTTAGAAACCGGTTCTTTCTGTATTGGCAGGAAATCTTGAATTAAACTGAATAATGACACACCCACACACATACATACATACATGCATACATACATACAGGCATGCATACATACATACTTACATGCATACATGCATACATACATACAGCCATACATACACACATATAAACAAATTAGAAAAGAGAAATGGTGAAATGCTACGCTTAATATCCCACAACTTTTGGAGAAAACTGAAAAGAAATCAATTCTCTACAGATGCATATCAACTAAAACGTTACCAGATATTACAGCGTATTCCTTCACATAAAGTTAAAGTATGTTGAAGGAGCATACAGCTAGAGATTAATCTAGCTAGCACGCTTATGCGCTCGGATACATTCATTTATTTTCTACTCATTGTCACACTAATAGTTCAAGGTTTCTTCCTAAACCGATTTAACAAAGACGGAATGAATAGAAAGTTAAAGCGTACCACCAGAAGTAGACCTCTGAATGGTAGAAATGTGTGTGGTTTACGAACGCCACATCACAATACTAGATATGAAAGATTCCGAAAAGCAAACTGCGCTGTATACAGATGAGGAATTTGATACAATTAAAACCTGAGCTATTAAATATCTCGAGAGGTAGCAGATGCAACATAGACTGAAAGAGAAAGATCCGTGTGAAAACTAATTACCACAAGGCTTTCTGCCACCACCAACAACAGAAAACAGCAGCTGAAAGAAGGTTACTACCAGTGCTACTACCTTAACTTCAGTACCAACATCAACAGTATCAACCACAACAACTATAATAATAGTATGCAACTACATCAAAAGTGATAGCAATACCAGCTACATTGGAGGAAGCAGTACAACAGCAAAACTCTTAATGATATGCAATAAGAACAAAAGCAAGTAAAAATCAACGCACTCAACAGCCACAACATAATCAACAACAACAGCTCCTGAAGCCTCCTCCAAATCAAAGCATACAATACCATGGCCATCACTACCTCGAACAATTCATATCGTGTGGCGAAGGTGTGATGTAGAGTATAAATATCAAAAATGTACTAAAGGAAAGAAAATTAGAATGCAAAAACACCAGCAAAAAACCTCAGAGATCTAGAGAAATGTGCACGATGCCTTAGTTTAACAATGTACCAACACGGCCACTAGTTGCAGCTACACCAGTACTATAAACAACGTCATTGTCATCACTTCCACTATCACTAACACAGACATCAGCATGACAGACATGTTGGTGTCTGTTATATACATATTACGAAACACATACAACGTCCTAAGAAGCAAATACCGCAAATGGGTAGGATACGTGAAGGGAAATATAAAGAAAATATATGAGGAACAGCTTTTGGAAGCACATAAATAGGACGAGGGTTCGATACCTTTCCTTCCACACAACTAAAACAATTGCTCCGCCTCATATTGCACCCTCTGGCTGTGCATACTCTGAATATACAGCGTGAATGCATTTCATCCGGTGTCGCCCCGAAGCAGAATTACATTTTCAATGACAGGTTACTATATAGGGATATACACATTTACAAGTCTGCAGCGAGGCGGAATCGTTATATTGTCTCGGAAATTCCTAGATCTTGGGATACGTAACGTGTGCTTTAAATTAAAACTTAAGTTTTTGATCCTGGGTATAACCAGCAACGAAAGGGGTGATTTCAGAGTAGTAGATGTCTGAAAGAGACTTAAGTTAACAAAGCTGATGCAGGTCGGGCTCTGAGCAATACAACATTGGATTGGGACAAACGTCGGTATTCAGTAGTTGTTCGCACAGGCAATAATAAGCGAACTAAGATGTAGAAGCTCAGTATCGGTATATGCGGACGACGTCAGCATAAAAATGTTAGATACTAAGCATATGAAGGTACCATCCTAAGGGAGTAGAAGATGGTGACAGGATGGAAAAGTAACCAAGAAAATCCAGTTAGTCTACAGCTCGGCATGTGGAAAGGCCAAGCTATGCTGCCTAACTGTGAAGTTATACGTTGGTTAAGCGACCAGTTTGAATTGGCAGGAAGTCCTTTTGTTTCAGACCTCCAAATCGAGAAGGACGGAAATGAGGTGCAAACAATGACAAACATTGTAGCATATCTGAAATGGGGCAAATGCCTGCTCTTTTTGTAAAGCGTTCCACTGTTCAGAAACTCCATTTGTTTTAATCAACCGAGGAAAAGAGGATTAGGCAGGCTTGGCATGCGGATACATGCGCTAAGGCAGTGGTGGCACTCCGTCACTTACGACGTCGAGGGTTCCAGTTGATCTGATCAACAGAACAGCCTGCTCGTGAAATTAACGTGCAAGTGGCTGAGCACTCCACAGACACGTGTACCCTTAACGTAGTTCTCGGGTATATTCAGCGTGACACAGTGTGACAAGGCTGACCCTTTGAATTACAGGCACAACAGAAACAGGAACTAAGAGTGAGAGAAAGTTGTGGTGAAAGAGTACAGCAGGGTTCGCCACCATCCCCTGCCGGAGCCTCGTGGAGCTTTAGGTGTTTTCGCTCAATAAACACTCACAACGCCCGGTCTGGGAATCGAAACCGTGATCCTATGACCAAGAGTCCACTGTCCTAACCACTGGGCCATTGCGCCTCCACGGATACATGCACTAAGGCAGAGGTATCTCCAGTATGTCATTGCTCGTAAAGATTGCTTACGGTTTTGTGGTAAATTTGTTAACGTCATTACAGAAGCTGTTTGTCAATTTCCAGCCATACCCACTAATTATCATCATATATGTTCGATTATCCTCCAGGTCGACTTAATTGCTAATATGTTCAGGCTGGTTATAGCTTCATTACACTTCATTCTTGTAATATTGAAATTAATCATTAATGCACTTTTATCTTTCTGTTATGAAGAACCTGTATTGTTCTGTCTGAATGCTCTATCATTTCCATATTGACACATACATCATAACAAAATAAAAAAAAGAAAGAAAGGAAAAGAAATTAGAAGCAAATCGCGTGTTATGAGTTCAGTCAGCCTTCTTTACAGCAATTAAACTTTAGTAGGTAAGCTTTGCCACGATATTCTCTCACGACGTATGGTTTCGGAGATGATATGAGTAATATGGGGACCTTTCTGATATAATATGATGTATTGTTTCAGAGCAGTCTTTGCACAGATATATTTGTCATTTATACTGAAGTGGTTGAAAATATTGCGCTGATTGTTTCTAGCGATGAAAACTGCTAGCTGGCAGAATCGTTAGCACGCCGGATAAAATACTTAAGGGCATTTCGTCCATTTTTACATTCTGATTTCAAATTTCGCCGCGGTTGACTTTGCCTTACATCCTTTCGGGGTCGACCATACTTTTCACTCTTTCGGAGTCGATAAAATAGTACCAGTCGAGTACTGAGTCGGTGTAATTGACTTAACCCCACCGCCTAAATTACTGGTCATAATCCAAAATTTGAAACCAATATTTCTAGCTACGACTGTCTGTTCTTATGTTGCAAACATACTTGATCTAGCTGCCTCGTATGGGCTACATCTTTGTTGCACATGCAGCACAGAAGTGATTTCTTCATTTTTATTAGTTGATACGGGACAGGATTTTCACCAAATGTTTTTATGTTTGTTCACCACGATTAACATACATTTATTTTCCTAATAACTATAGATTCAAACATTTCTGTTCGAAGTCTAAAAAAGGTTTACTGTAAGACATCACATTGATATTGATTTACTACTTATTCAAAACTACGATCAGCAACGGTACGTAGAAGACATTGTGAATTGGAGTAGAAGTAGGCAATATCTTTCACACACAACGATCCGCTGCATTCTACTCTATGGATATGCATTCGTTGAGATAAAGCTTATTGTGTTGTGTAGTGTTTTTAAATGAGAGTCTTGCCTTACAGTCCACGGAATTTAGATTTGTTTCGATACACTTTATTATCACACAACTCCAGCTGATATAGCTCGCCACACGCGAGCTATAGTGCTATGATGACATTTTTTAAGCTTGAATATTGAATGTTCATTGCTCAGATTTTAATATCTTTTGTTACGTTAACGGAGAAAAACAGTCTATACCAAAACACTACTCATGAATTGATTCAGAGCAATTCCATTCACTACTAATACAACCACAACAGGTCACTTTATGTCTTTTGACTATTTAAGAGGATTCCACTAACATCCTACTGCTGTCATATCACTCCCATATTCTTGGTATTCTTTCTCTTCTTTTCCTACTTCTTCTTCTTCTTCTTCTTCTTCTTCTTCTTCTTCTTCTTCTTCTTCTTCTTCTTCTTCTTCTTCTTCTTCTTCTTGTTCTTCTTCTTCTCCTCTCTTCCTGCTCCTCCACCACCACATCCTCCTCCTCCTCCACCACCACATCTCCTCCTCCTCCTCCTCCTCCTCCACGTCCTCCACCTCCTCCTTCTCTTCCTAATCTTCTTCCTACTTCTACACCCCTTCTCTTTCTTATTCTTGCCTTCTTTCCTCCTCTTCCTTCTCATTTTCCATCTCCCCACCTCCTTCTCCCCTCCTTTTCGTCCTTCTCCCCTCCTTTTCGTCCTTCTCCCCTCCTTTTCGTCCTTCTCCCCTCCTTTTTGTCCTTCTCCCCCTCTCCTCCTCCTTCACTTCCTCTTTCTCTCCCTCATCTTCTTTCTTCTTCTCCACCCCTTTTCTTCCTTATTCTTTCCCCCTCTTCCTTTTCATTTGCCATCTCCCGACCTCCTTTCTCCCCTCCTTTTCGTCGTTCACCCCTCTTCGTCTCCATTTTTTGTCTTTCAATTTTTTATGATCGATAACTTAAATAGTCACCTCATATCATGACTTCGGTTAGTATACTCTTTTGAGAACAGCTACTGAATACCGATGTTTGACCCAATTCAATGTTGTATTGCTCAGAGCCAAACCTGTATTCGGTTTGTTAAGTTATCTACCTTTCAGATTATTCTGATCTCAAAGAGTCCTTATCAACGTGTGGGTATGATGCTTCGCCACTACTCTTATTCGTGATCAGAGATGCGCATGTCGTCAGCCTCTAAGGGACATGCTCAAGAAACTAAGGTCAAGCAACTGGCAGCAAATATGCGCTATTCAACAGAATATTTGCGGTTGTCCAACTTTTATCAACGTTGTCATCATCATCATCTTCCTCGTCGTCGTCGTCGTCGTCGTCGTCGTCGTCGTCGTCGTCCTCCTCCTCCTCCTCCTCCTCCTCCTCCTCCTCATCATCATCATCATCATCCTCATCATCATCCTCATCATCATCCTCATCCTCATCATCCTCATCCTCATCATCCTCATCATCATCATCATCATCATCATCATCATCATCATCATCATCATCATCATCATCGTATTGTCGCATATATTTACTTCATTTAAGTATTTATCATTTTCACCATCACGTAAATTATGTTTAGTAATTGTTTATGACTTTCCACGTTTAATTAATATAGTGCATTTCTTGCTTCCGAATATTATTTTAATGTCTCTTTTGAATATGCTTACGATTTGCATTAAGGACTACATTTAATTCTTCAATTTCCTATGATGCCACAAATAAACAGTGGCTGATTCACTATTCCCTATTACTTTCTTGTGAATATTCTTTCTTAGCTTCTCTTAGTATAATCGATAGAGAAAACAGAGATGATCTTACAGTGTGATTTTCCATATGAATTGAAAATATTCTGATATAAAATGACGAATTTGGAGCGTTATTTAAAGTAATCCCTCACGACAGGAAGAATCGATTACAGTTTTTCTCCGTTCTACAAGCCAGTGATGAAAATTGATTCTATAAACACAGTGGTTGATTTGAAAATAAGCTCCCTTGAATTAAGCTGACATTTAGTTTAGATGTGGTCGCTGTTAATAAGACTCAGATTCCAGGTACATTGTTACGCGCACTTTATGCCAAAACTTCCGTTGTATACCCAAGTGACGGTTGGTCAAAATCCATCGAGTTGTCAGTGCTGTTACCGAAAAATCAGAGACCCAGGATATGAACAGCAACAAATATGGTACCTTCAGAATAATGGATATTCATCATTCATTTCCACTTGGGATAGTGTAAGTGGAGTACTTCAAGTGCTTCACAATTGTTTTTGAAAAAGTTGTTGTTAATAGGGAAGTAATAGCGTTGTTATTAGAACACCCACCGGGAAAACGTAGAGGAAGATGTAAAGGGAATACTATGTAAAAGTTTGGAATGTATAGCTGCTTGTTGTATTGAAACAATGATGGTTGTATTGGATGAGTTTAACCATACGGAACTTTAGGTTGACCTCAATGCAACTCGCTGCTACACATTTCCATAACTGGATTCCTTTTAAGTTACAGCAACATCTGATCAGAGGTCAAAATATATTCCATCCATAAGAATGGCTGAAAATGACAGGCATTCTCTTTCCTCAATCGTTTTTATTATGGGTCGTGTATCATAGATGATAATATTAGGGATGTTAGGAAGCCTATCACATAACTAGAGTGCATAAAGCTGTGTTAGCATACTCATAGTAATTCATCCTTAAGGCAGAGCAGAATTTACGTAGCACCTGAAGAGATGTAAGGCCGAAATTTTTATCAGGATGAGAAAGTCAATTTTCCTGTAGCAGGGCATCGAAAGACGCACACCTCATAAAAGCTGCCTGCATAGAATGCTTATCTAGCGTCTTTATTGGGCACAAAATTTAGATACATGTTACTTGCAAGTTAGCCTGTCTGATCCGCAAATAGTTACAATTATATCTGAAATTTGAAGGAGACATGTCAAATATATATATATCTTCTGCTACGCAGCAACTTTCGCTAAAGTTACAGCATCTTGTTCCTTTCTCGATCATTTAGGCAATGAGGGTTGTAATAAAAGAAATGCATATATTGCCAGCCACTAAGAAACACGCTCAAGTTGTTAAGGTCAAGTAACTGACAAGCAAATGTGTAGTACTGAGTAGAATATTTGCAACAACGATATTTCTGCTTTAGCAATCAGTGCTGATTCTGTCTGAAATATAATGGTAAATTGGTAATTTCAAAATGTTTTTACCCAGGTCACAAAAGCAAAATTTGAGGGGAACAGTTATCATTTCCTATGATTTCTAGATACAAGCAAGTAGGAAACAGTAGTTACTGACAACAGACAAAAATAAACGAAAATATTGTTTGTTTTTTTTTACACAGTATTAATTCACGCCACATTTATTTTCTTTTTATACTTTCGTTTTCTTCACATACTTTTTTAAGCCTTATTTGCATATCCCTCAATACACTTTGTAATATGCGATTATATTGTCACTTACTCTTCTTGGTCAGCGTGAAAAATACTAGAAATTGCATCTGTAGGTCGGAGAACAATATTTGGAAGACGGATGTTAACGTTAGTGATTAGAATAATATTGACCATGTGGGGTTTCTTAAATGATACAAGCAAGAAGCATTCTTTTATTAAATGATGCTAGCAAGAAGAATTCCTGTCTGTCTGTCTATGCGTGTATAAAATATAAACTTCACATGCATGCATAAATACATACATAAGTACATGCATATGTACATGCACACGCACACAGGCACACACACATATACTTATATATATTGAAAGAGAGGAGAAAAGAGGAAAGAGTGAGAGTGATTCTGATACCGGTTATTCAGAGCTATCGTTTGTTTATGATTGCTAGCAAGAAACATTCTTTTGTTAGGAACATTATATCATCCATGTGTTCAGTTATTAGTATATTATATATAATTTTTACCTCGTTTGATTTGTTAATCACCACTAGATTTTTGGAGCTACTACAATATTTGTAACCTGTCACGGTAAAGTTCCCTTCATCCGACGCTCTTACCGAAAAGGACGACGAAAGAGAAGAAAAATGATAAAACGAAGCAGAAGGGGAGGAAGGAGATTATGGTGAAGGAGGAAAGAGAAAGAAATCTTGTCACTATTTTCCCCCACATGTCTGAGAGGCAGTGTATTCCATCTCTCATTCCTCCAGGTATCCAGATAAAGGTGCCATAACCTCAAAATATCGAAATAAATGCTAAAACCTCAAATGCAGTTCTGTTCTCAATTTTGTAGTTTCTATCTAATTGTTTCGGCATTATGAAAGAAGTTTTTATTTAATATCTATCTATCTATCTATCTATCTATCTATCTATCTATCTATCTATCTATCTGTCGGTCAGTCTGTCTGTCTGTCTGTCTGGCTGGCTGTCTGTCTGTCTGTCTGTCTATCTATCTATCTATCTATCTATCTATCTATCTATCTATCTATCTATCTATCTATCTATCTATCTCTCTATCTCTCTAGCCTGCTATCTGTCTGTCTATGTATCTATCCATATGTATGTGTGTTTATGCATGCGTGTATAATATAAAAACTTTACATGCATGCATAAGTACATACATACGTACATGTATATGTACATGCACCTGCACACAGACGCATACGCATACTAATATATATTGAAAGAGAGGAGAAGTGGGGAGAGAGTGGGTGGAATTCTGATACCTATGTTATACAGAGCTTTCGTTTATTTATGATTACAAATATAGATTTTCAAATAAATATCATATGAGGCGAACTGACGAAGCTACTTCTATGTAGTAATTTGAGCAGTTAGATGTAGTAGTGACATTTATCTCAAGTCATCGGGTACGCGCTGACACAAGATGAGATATATGGCGTGATGTTATGTTGTTTTACATGTATTATGCCTGGATAAGTGACGTAACTGTTACGCTTGTGATTTTATATCTACTGGTGGGTGAGAAATTACAACAAGCAGCAATATATCTATTGGTGGATAGGAAATTACAAGCAGCAATAAAACGTGTCAAGCATTTCGCTGCAAACAACTGAATGATTCAGTAATCGTATCATGATGTTGAAATATATTCATAAATAAAACAATAAACATCTCCTTAACTTTCAAATGGCTGCTAACACGAGAATGTAAGATTAAACTGTTGCCAAGGGGTACCGTTGATATATTTTGTTAGAAATTTGCATCAGTGTATAGAGTAAAATAATTGCAACAATATGATGTAAATATCCAAATTCTAAGAATATTTTGTTGATGTTTGGTGAAATAATAATTTGAAGGAGTGAGAGAATATAACTAGTCATCATATTGGATAGATGGAATAAATTATGAGGTATTACTTCTGAAACGAACAAGTACATCACACATGCTGTTCTTTCAAATCTTATATTTAATGTTGTCACTCTCTCATAATAGCAAAAGCGTTGTGAATTTTATGTTAGGTTTTAAGCGAGGAGAATAGTATCTCGCCTAGATGTATTTTTAGGAGTATCCAAATGTATGAACCCTGTTTTACGTTTTAAAATAATTTTGATATATACAGGCGTGCACACAATCACTCTCTGTTTTACTACTTCCCTTTCTATCATGCATACATAATAAATACATACATTTACACACACATAAACATATACACACGCACACACTCATTTCATTTTCTTATGAAGATGGGTTCTTTCTACTAATCACAGGTCAGTGTGTCTGGTCGGGCTTTTCCTCCTTCA
The DNA here is from genome assembly GCF_046866305.1 of Octopus bimaculoides. Lineage (NCBI taxonomy): Eukaryota > Metazoa > Mollusca > Cephalopoda > Octopoda > Octopodidae > Octopus > Octopus bimaculoides. Next base: position 104,351,895 of record NC_142930.1, on the reverse strand, counting down.
GCGGCGTCTATAATTTTCTGCAATTCATGGACTTTATCGCAATGACGCTCTTCTAGTTACTACATTCCTATCTAAACCGCCATTGAAGAAAGCCAGAATTTACCCTCCATAAGTTTTTCGCTAAAATTAACTTAGCCATTACATTTTAACGTAACACTAAAATATCCACGTCCGAGACGTAAACTTGAATTTAAGCTCTTCTTTATTTTCGTCGGACCCTATACCTAACGAATATCTATAGTTCACTAATGTTCGCTCTGATTATCTCAGGCCATGTTAAATAGCGTCGTTAAAGATATTTCTATTAGAATTACTGATCTATTTACAACTGAAAGAATATCGGTTTCAAATTTGACACAAGGGAAGCTATTTCTGAGAAGGAGGTAAGTTGATTACGTCGATACAAGTGATCAACTGGTATTTATTTTGTTACCTCTGAAAGGATGAAAGGCAACCCAAAAACGGAAAGACTAAAAAAAAAATGTCGCAAAGTGTGTTGTCTGTTGTGCTAACGCTTCTGCCAACTCCTTGCAATCGCAACTGAAAAAAATATTGAATAAACCTACCATATTTTACAATCAAACAGATAATCCCTCAAAATAAAATTCTTACCTAATTCCAACCTTATGAAATACTTAACGCAGTTTGATCCGATTTCTAGGCATTTCAAACCCAAGAGCTTAACATTTCCTAATAACGATACAGTCCAATCCCTCGACCCGAAACATACAACTCACCGAACATATCCAACAGCTTTTTCTTAAACCCAAGATAAATCATACAATAAATAATCCTGGGTTAAAATATATTCCAGATACCCAGTGGAATTTGAATGCCACACACCTAAGTTTACTTAATAAGGGTGGGGTGACAAATATAATTTTGTACCTTCTTCCTTCTCTTCTTTTCTATTATACAATCACTTCTTTTCAAACACACACACACACACGCAAACACACAATACACACACACAACACACACACACACACACCCACACACACGCATATATATATATATATATATATATATATATATATATATACAGGGTGTCCACAAAGACTGGGTACATGGAGTAAATAAAATAATAACATAAACAATTAAATCTAAGAAATTATAAATTCCTAAAGTACGTGTTAATCCCCATGTACTCAAACTTTGTGGACATCGTGTATATATTACTAATAACGATGAGGAGAACGTTGTTGTGCTTTGCCGGTATCTGAACCTGAATTAAGAGGAAAGGCGGTAACCGTCAGGATAATATATCCCTTTCAACCCATTATATATATATATATATATGCATCTCTCTCTTTATATATATGTGTATATAAATATATATATATATATATATGTGTGTTTGTATATATATATATATATATATATATATATATATATATATATATATATATATATATATATATATATATATATATATATATGCGAGTAAAAATAAATACAAAAAAGGTGGGGTTTTTTGTATGATTGTGTATAGAGGAATATATTATTTTGCTTAAAAGAGTTCCAACACTGTCTGTTTTTTATGTTTTATTTATGTTCCTGCAGAACTAATGTGGGGTATAGAATATGGAATATACAATATATAATATGATATACAATATACAATATAAAATAAAATAAAATAAAAATGGATGGCACCATGAAAGAAAGTATTGAATGTAGATGAAATATTGAGTGTTCAATATAAAGGATCAAATATATAAATATATAAATATAAATATATATATATAAAGGCTACTCGAGTTTCAGGGCTATTTCCCTTCGTCATGGCCGGTATGACAGACTTTAACATATGTGTGTGTGTGGGTGTGTGTGTGTGTGGGTGTGTGTCTGTGTGTGTGTGTAAAGAGAGAGATAAAGAAGTCAGAAGAGAGCTGTTTAATTGGTAGACTCATTAGTAAGCCTGATAGAATGCTTTGCGGCATTAATCCCGGCACTCTGCCCAATGAGTTCCATTGTCTCAGACCTCAACTTTGCTTTTTCTATCTCCCGAATTAGTAAATAAATAAATTACCGCTGAAGTATATGTGTCGGGTTTTCTTTATCGCTTTCTTATATTCTCACTGGAAGATATAGAGTTATGTACATTTTGAGGGAAGGATGAGCTCGATAAATGTTATTAGCAAGATACGTGTCTATCTCTGATTCAGCTACCATGATATTTGAAGAAACGTCCTCAACTACTACTCTCCACTCTCACACGCTCAATCCCACATATATATGTGTATGTGTATGTGTATGTATGTTTACGTATGTGAATATGTGTGTGCATGTGTGTATGTGTATGTACGTACATATCAATTTATATGTATATGAATGTTAGCAGCCGTGCCCTGCCTTCAAAAGTAATGTAAATCTAAGACAAGAGTATTCTCATGAATTCATAATATTTTTCATGAATTGCTTAAAAATAAGAAAAAAATTGCTGCATTCAAAGTCTTCAGAATATTGTTCAATTTCGCTTCATAAAAATGTGAAAGGAAAGCAAACAATTATACAACCTAAAATAATATAATATATTTTCATTGCATATTCTCATTTTCTCTGAAGACATACTTGTTTTAGCAAAATTATCAACTCTTTTCCATAATTACTCTAAATGAATTATTTTTCTCATCTGAAAAATTTCCAATGTCGATTGCACGGCTTGCGGGTATACAGTATTCTTAATTTCTTTTGCTGTCTGATGTAAAGCAAACTTCAGGAAAATCACATATAGTGTGAACATCTCCTTGAAAACTTTTGCATCTGTTGGAAAGATTCAAGTACTAAAGTACAAAAGTATGGCATACAACTTACAGTCATGTATGTGTATGCACGTCTGTGTGTGTGTGTGTGTGTGTGTGTGTGTGTGTGTGTGTGTGTGTATGTGTCTGTGTGTCTATGTTTGTATTTCTACAGAAGTTATATATATATATATATATATATATATATATATATATATATATATATATATATATATATATATATATATATATATATATATATATATATATATATATATATATATATATATATATATATATATATATATATATATATATATATATGTGTGTGTGTATGTATATATGTGTATATATATAAATATACAGGAGTTCGACAAGACAAAGTAATGGCAATACCTTAAAATTTCAAACATTTTTTTTTAATATGGTGTAGTAATATTTCGCAGTAATTATGGCTTGAATTATACGAAGTATTGACTCGTACAAAGTTTGAATTGTCCCCAAAGGAATTTTTCTCCATTCTTCAGCTAAAACAGTCTCCAGTTCTTGTAGTGATGATGGTAGAGGATATCGACTCCTTAGTTGTTTGTCTAAAATGCACCATAAATATTCAATAATATTGAGATATGGGGACTGTAGTGGCCAGATAAGTTGTTCAACGTCACTAGAATGTCCGTCGTGTCATTCAGTAACAACTTTAGTTGTGTGAATAGGTGCATTATCATCCTGAAAGATTCCGTTTCCTTCCGGAAACAGTCTCGTAAGCATAGGCTGAGTTTGATCAGCTAAAATGCTTAAATAGTCTTGACTTTTAATTCTGCTCTTACAGAAAACCATTGGGCCGGCGGGTTTCCAAGATATAGCCCCCACCCCTATCATCAGAGATCCTCCTCCATGTTTAACATTTGGAAGAAGGCAGTCTGAGTAAAATGCTTCTTTTGGCTGTTTCCACACGCGTACTCGGCTGGTGGTTGGCAATAAAGTAAAGGATGACTCGTGCGAGAAAATAACATTCTTCCACTGCTCCAGGGACCAAATCTGTATGTTTATTACTCCACTTTAAACGCTTTGAAACGTTTGTTTTTCAAAATAGTGGTTTTGTGATTGAAGCCCTCCCATAAAATCCAGCTTTGTTCAGCTCCCGGCTAACAGTTTTTGTGGGAACTGGGTTTTCGAGGTGTTTATTAAGCTCTACAGAATTTTGGTAGCTGTACTTTAATGATCCTTTCTAAAAATTCGTGTAATAGCCCGATGGTCTCTGTCTAAAAGTTTTGGTATTCTTCCGTAGTTTTGTTTCGACGAGGAGGTTTTTCCCTGTTTCCCAAAGGCTGTCATTGCTCTCGAGACAGTACTTCTTGATACACCAGCAATTTCGACTATTTCCATAACACTAGCTCCTGCCATAAGAGCAACAACAATTTGACATCCTTGAAAGTCCGATAGATCCGTCATTTTAATGAATTTTAATTACCTTTTTCTAATATCTGAAAAGAAACAGCAATTTTAGCAAAACATATTAAGCAGAACTAATAATACATCTAGAAAGATAAAAATAAACAAGCTTAGATGGTTTTATAGATATTTCAAAATTGTGATGCTATGATGCTAGGTGTTTCCATTATTTTGTCCAACTCCTAGGTGTGCACTTGCGTACACAGTCACACACACACACACAAACATATAAATATATACTTATTCATATATAGGTTTTTATACATGGATGTGTGTCTGCGTGCGTGCGTGCGTGCCCAGTTGAAATAGCCTTAGACTATAATAATAGTTAATGTAATGTTTACAGAGTTTACACAAACGTGCAATCGGGGAGAGAACTCCATAATTTCTCGTTCTGAGGGCGCAGCACACGTGATTCGACCACACTTCTACCATTTTCAGTAAAGGATTTTCGTCTGCTAGACATAGTTGTTTTTCACCTCAGCTTGCAATATACGAGGATAAAACTGTCACGCAGACACTGGTTTTACAATTAGAAAATTAGCTCGTTAAGAAAATATTTTTGAGTCGAAGTCTGTACTTATACTGAGAAGTATTGTTTATCGGCACCTGTCACCCGCCGCATCCGTGAGAGCTGGCAGCTTCACCTCAATTAGTGTGTATGGGCATACTTGCTACGGTGCTTATACATATGGTTTCTGGTATATAGCAGCAATTTGTTTCTACTCGCGTTCGCGAATAAGTGGTCATGTTTCAGCTCTCTATAACAGCTGCCTATATCAGTTCTATGAGTGTGTGTGTGTGTGTGCGTGTCTTTTTGTGTGTTAGTGTGTGCGTGTTTGTGTGTGTCTCTCTGTGTGTGTGTATTTGTTTGCGTGATGTATATGTGTGTGTTCGCGAATGTGTTTTACATGCTTGTACGGGTGTGTATATGTATAGATGATTGAGGCACGTACGTATTTACATTCCTGTATTACGTATGAATGTGTGCGTTTTTTGTTCTGGAAGATCATATATGTATGTGTGCGTATGCATTTTCAGGTGTTTGCGTATGTTGGTGTGTACATATGTATCTCTGCTTTTGGTATTTGTGTGTATGAATATAATACATGTGCGCTTATGTAGTTCCGACAGCGTTGCTGAACTTGTCATAAGATTGAGGTTTTTTGGTGTTGAGGGAGAATGAAATAAATGAAAATATTACATTCATAGATGTGCACGCGTGGTGTGTGTAAAAATATTGCATTCATATTACATTCATATGTGCGTTTGTGTGTGTATGTGTGTGCGTGTGTGTGTGTGTGTGTGTGTGCGGGCGTTTGAGCGGACAACCACATATATGGAGACGAAGGTGCTTATATTTGGAAGGTTAGCCTGGGTCTGCGTAGGTACCAGGTTGTAGGAACCTTACCTTTGGATCTGAGGCAGTGCTGTGGTGCAGCCAGTGTTAAGGTTGTATATTTGGGTTCTGTTGCGGTGAGAGTCATTGACAGCCCTGGGGAATTGGAATAATGGACTAACCGAAATCTTATAAAGTGTAGTGGTCTGTAGTAGTCGGGAGGGAGCGCTTTGGTAGTCTCGTGAAGTAGGTCGATTGAACGCCGAAATCGGACGAGTTTCTCATAAAAATGAAAACGATAGTGAGATCAGAAGAAGCAAATAAAACGTACACGTATCTGAGCATAACAGAGTTTCGAATTTGTATTCGATTTAGGATAATGTGCTTAAGTATGCACAGAGGGTCATGCATGCCACAAGGTCGAATGTTAAAGGAATTCCACGCTGGTCATCCAAAACTTTATAGAATGAAGTCGCTTATGAGGAGTTACGTTTACTTGAAAAGAATGGACCTAGATATCGAAAAGTTGGTAAACAAATGCAGAGGGTGTGATCTAACAGCGAAATAACCACCTACAAATTTCAACCTTGGTCCAAGACCGATATTCTATGTCCAGAATACACATAGACTTCGCAGGACCGTTAAACCGATCATATTATCTAATTGTGGTAAATAGCTTTAATAAATGGCTAGAAATATGTAAATGCAGAAGACCGACATCTAAATGAACTTTGTGCTAAGTATGGTGTCCTAAATACCATATTTTCCGATAACGGTACACAATTTATTGCGAAGTAATTTAAGAATTTTGGCAAAATTTACTCAATGGAACATATTACTATTCCTCCGTATCACCCAAGACCTAACGGTTTTTGGAAAAATTTACTCAATGGAACATATTACCATTCCTCCGTATCACCCAAGACCTAACGGTTCGCGGAAAGATTCGTGGATACATTTAAAAGAGCACCGAAGAAATGAAGAAACATGCTAGTCGATGACGCAGAATTGAGAAAATTATTGAGGGCTTTTAGGATAACATCAAACCCAAACACTTTTTCACGCAAGTCGCCAGTGGAACTCATGTTTGCTCGAAAAATAAAGTCAAATTTTGAGAAATTGCTACCAGCGACAAAAAAAAAAGGGGGAAAACACAAAAGATACGACAAAGTTTTTTAGATATCGGTTAGAAGGTGCTTTTCAAAATATATAAAAATTAAAGTCAACGTTTGGAAGACGGAGTAGTAAAGAAAATAATACGCAAAATGTCATGTATGATAAGAGGCGAAAAATGGGAACACAAAAGGCATTTAAACCAGCTAAAAATAAATATACGAAAACAAAAAAAAAACGAAACGAGATACCCATGGAAGTGTTCTATGACACCTTTGATGCCCCAACGCCACAAGAAATTGTACCTAGTCGTAGCAGCACATGTAATAGGAAGCAAAAAGAACGGTTAGTAGTAGTGCCTAAACGGAAGATATATTAAACTTCTCTAGGAGTAAAATCTCGAAAAGGGTGATGTGATGACAAGAATAAATAAATAGAAATAATATTAACTTGCAGCGGAAGACACTCTCAAAGGGGGAAATATTCTGGCGAGAGACATTGACACTTCTGGGGGCTAGAAGAATGGACTAGCTGAAATCTTATAGAGAGTAGAGGTGGGTAGTATTCTAGAGAGAGTGTTTTACTAGTCTCGCGAAGTACGTCGTGGGTACACATTGATTAACCTCCGCTTCATTAGTTATATATTCAACTTGTGTCAAGGATATAAATGGTTCTCGGCAGCCAACGGCTTAAAGTTCACCAAGAGGACGTGCCTCGGATAGCAGCAAAAAAGATATTTCGTACCACTAGTTGATAGGCACAGCAGGTTGGTAGTCTTTCGCGAAGAGAAAGATGGCAATTGAGGGCACTTGATGCGTAAGGTGAAGTCTACCGATGACACTCTCTGCGATGTTGGAAGTTTCATTCCGGAATTCAAGAAGTCTCCAAAATAAGTGAGAGAATGAGATGCAATTTTTTCTATGCCTGCGTCTAGAAGAATGCACATGTAACGAGTACCTTCTCTTGAAGTCATTTGCCGTCATACTCTTGTAGTACCTTATAATTGCATTGGATTTGTGTGGGTGGCAGGATCCTCCTTGACGACAACTGGCAGTGTTTCGGTATTTGCAGTTTTGGATTGGAGTTAGAGGTTGTGCAGGTGCAATGATTGTGTGTGTTGTATAATGCTATGCTAAAAGCGATGTGCTCTAAAGAGGAGTATCACTTTTGACATTATGCGGGTTGAAAAGTTTATAATTGCTCCTTGAGAAATACTTCTTAATCAACGACAGGTGTATCCTAGCTAAGTTGATGGAAACGTCTAGGTTAAACAGAGGAAATATATTATTTTCCACTCTCTGATATTCTTCGGGTGCGGAGGTGTCGGCGAGAACTCATTTTATATACTAATTTCTCGGAAAAACCCCTCCTCACCAATGTGACATTGTAGTGGAGGACATCTCTGTTGAAGATCACCCTATTGGTTGAAAGCTAAGATATGCTTCTACTAACGTCTGAAACTAGGTTTCTAATTACACGTGTAGTGATACACGCTTTTGTGGATGTACACAGTTTCCTCGGTGGCTTTCCGGTAAGAATAATATTTGTTCATTTACATGTCTAAGGTTCCGTCTAGGGTTCCGTCTAGGCAGCCGACCGTCGTCAGGTGTTCATTAATATTATTAAAGTGCTGCTTCTACCATTTACTTTGCACGTAGTGCTCCGCCGTACGCGCCTGTATATACATGCTAACATGTAGAATGGAGTGAGGAATTCGTTATAGTATATACTTTTACATTTGTTCCACTGCTATTTTATCAGATAACTATTACTACCATGTTATTATATATGTATAAGAATTCATTGCATCAGTATTATGATACTAACGATGCAAAGATATCGTCTCACTAAGTTTATGTATACTATCCATTTATTCGATTAATTTTTATTTTGAAGAATATATACACTTTGTCTAATATATTCTTAACACACCATTTCCATATCATAATCTAAACAAAAAAAACGAAAACAAATGCATACAAGGCCACAAATACAAGTTGTGTAGGAGTTCAAAAAAGTATTTAAAAAATACATAGATTCTTGGCTTAATGATACTCCATAGACACAGCAATAAATAACTAAATTAAGACATAAATAATGGATCAATATGCGATAACAGAACTCTCTGTCTCGTGAACCATGAGGAGTGTTGAGAATCATGAGAAATATGGAGGGGTATTTTGACTTTTGTTTATAATTTTGAATGATGCAACGTAGTTACGCCTTCAACTTTACAAATGCTACATCAGTATATATATCAATACATTGTCTTGAATGCAGACAGTGCTTTAGCATACAATGTTTTTACGGAGACATTATTTTCTTAAAGGACATGCAGCTTTCTTTTTACAGTTTTATTGTTTTATTATGGTATTATGAATATGGTACATCCCTCAGGATATACAGTGACAAACTTTAATTTTGCATTACTGGGAAATGTATTGCATATTTCCTACCACTTTGACCTTTGTTTTTCTGGGTTTTTTTCTATTCTTATTACTAACAAACGTATTGTTAATACTACTTACTTAATTCAGTCCCTTAATATTTACATGTACGAATATAAATTATGTTATGTCGGATACGATAGTTTCAGTGTGTGTCTGTTGAACATTTTGTTATATATTTTTTTGGATTTATTGAAATGCTTATTCTATGCACTGAAAAAGCCATGTTTAATATTCAGTTAGCAATATTGTTGAAAGACTATTGCTACGATGTAATATATTTAATTTATTATATAATATTATTTCGACAAGTATCTTATTGGAAAAGTGTAGATGAAACAATTGTAGAATTATATAATGAAGAGTGTATTCCCAATCCAATATCTATTGTTTACACTTTAATACATTCATAAGTATATACACGTACACACATTTTAATATGTATGTGTTTCTGTGCGTGTAGGTGCGTGTGTGTGCGTGCGTGCATATTTGAGTGTGTGTTGGTATGTCTTTTATCACAAATATATGAGCGATACTTAATCTATTAAATACCTATTAAATTAGTGGAGTTGTTATAATCGATTAGGATATTTGAAGGCTTTGTTCCAGCATAGTTATATTCATACAATTGTAAAATAATTATAATTATAGTTATAATTATTAAAAAAAAAAAACGAGAAGAACAGTTTTCAAATATATGTTGCTAATATAACATATTTGTTTGTATACAATCATTTTTACTGGGTAGCAGACTTTTTAACATGCTGTGTACTGAACTTTTTACAAGCACTTTAACTATTAAATCTATATACCGCTTCTTTATAGAAGGAGTGGTTTTTCTAAAGCTTCTCGCATTGTACATGGTAACATAACATAAACCTCGAAAACAACACTAAACATTCTGTACATAAATGTTTCTATGTTACTAGTAAAATAATTCACTCATACATGTGGAACAGTTGGATTTCATGTTCTTGTTTGATGTTTCTCTCTTTCTTCATTGTCTGCCATAAATACTAATTTTCTTTTATAGAACGTCTATATAGAAGAGACAGGATTTCCATAGTCACGCATGAGACTTATCTGCAGAGATTCTGCAGCACAGCACCTCGGCGTATGAGATAAAAATGAAGAATCAAAATAAATACGTGCAAGTTTCCTTTCTTTTTATGTATAGTAGATTTTTATTATTTATATATAAACTTCTCGTTTCCACATGATTTTATATTTCTGAAGCCACTGGATATTTTCCCCTCCAAATGCTTGGAAATATGTATAATGTGATATTTAGTTAATGTTTCTACATACTACTTTAATACGTATCATTAAAGTAGTACGTGTCTATTGAACTCCCTAAATGGCATATCTTTCTCGTCCAGAAAAAAACTTTGTTGTCGTCTATGATATAAAGGATTCTGATACAAAATAAATTGCATTAAGCAGCTGTAGATATGTTTTAAGAATACTATATGGATTATATTGTGTAATTTCCTTTCAATATTACTACGCATTAAGTATTGTACTTTATGATACAGTTTCAATTCTTTCAATTCTTAGTCGCGATATTGTACTATATTTGTTTCTAGTATTGGCAATCGTTAGCCATGGTCATCAACTGCCAAGCCAATAATCAAGACGATGAGAATTTCCAAGTCTTTAAACGCTTTGCTAGAAACAGCAGTTATATGTACTTCAAACAAAGCTTTACATCTATAGCAACGAAAGGATGCTAAAGATAATAATTTGGTAGATTTTAAGTACTTCGAATCAAAGAAAACTTTCACTTTATATATCATAGTATTTGATCATTTGCCATTTCAATCAAAACTGAACAACACCAAACAACAATCACCCACGCAATTTGCAATAGAATCCTGAACTCTATATTTACTTGTATCTGTTAGGTTGGTGTATTGTAAATTTTACTGAGATATTGATGTATTGAAGAGCACCAAGGTATATTTATTTGAAGTGACTTAAAAAGAATTTAGTTTGAAGGTGACATATTTAGTAGGAATGTAACAAAAGGAATATGTCCTCAAGTTAACATCAGAACATTTAGAAGAAATTCGGTAACTTTAAGTGGAATGCAATTTTAGTTAACAGATAAAGAGAACTAAGGAAAAACCATTCTTATAATATGTGATAATCCTAAGAAATACGATATATGGACAGGTAATGAATCTACTTCGATGCAGTTTAAGTTTTCATCAATGCATGAATAGAATGGCATAGAAAGTCGACATTAGATGGAGGAGAATTTATTGTGATTCTAATGGGGGAATATAGTGTGTGTGTGTGTGTATGTGTGTGTGTGTATGTATCTGCATGTATGTGTGTATGTGAGCAAGTGTGTGAGTACACACACACATACACACACACACACGCATATATATATATATATATATATATATATATATATGTGTGTGTATCTGAATATATGTGTGTATGTGAGCTAGTGTGTGAATATACACACATGCACGCATATATATATGTGTGTGTATGTGTTTGTGAGTGTGTGTGTGTGTGTTTTTCTCTGTGTGTGTGTGTATGTGTGTGTGTATGTGTGTGTGTATGTGTGTGTGTGTGTAATATACATGTACTAGTGTGACAATAACGCTGTGAAATACATGTTAAACTGATGACGAATCAGGATCGCGGGCGGGGGCATAATCAAGAGACAGATATGACATGTCAGCTACAAGTGGAAGACAAATCACATCGCATTATACTCAGTGGATATGGGCATGCATTATCTGGGACATGTTATTACTGCTGTTGAACTATCCATGCGCTTTTACTCAGTCAAGTTCAATAATTTTACTCAGTTTTACGCAAGTTTATTTATCTCAAATCAAAGAGAAAGAGATTTGCAAATATATGACAAGACAGAAAACCTCTACATGTTGCAGTATCCAAAATCTTTAAAAACTCCACTAGAGAATGAAAAGCAAAGGCGATTTAATATACCCACTTCGCTTCTCCAACTAATGGAGTCTGTAACAAATTGATATGGTGGTCATTAGTATAAAGTATTTTTAAGGCACGGAGTTGGTAGTATCGTTATCACAACGGGCAAAACACTCGTTTAGCGGCATTTCGTCCGTCCTAACTTTGCTTTCCTCATTTCGTGTGTGTGTGTGTGGGGGGGGGGGAATAAATACCAACTGAACACTGGCGTCAGTGTAATCGACATAGCCCCTTCTGCAAAATTACTGGCCTTCTGCCAAAACTTGAAAGCATTGTGGTAACTTATTATATATGTGTTTATTTATGTGATTATATGTGTGCGCGCCTGAGTATGTATACGTGTGTATATATATATTTATATATATATATATATATATATATATATATATATATATATATATATATATATATATATATATATATATATATATATATATATATATATATATATATATATGGGAGAATTTACGAAAAAAAACAAAAGACAAAGACAGGTGGTGTAAACAACAAATGGATGTATTAGTTTAACGCTGGGGAATAGAGAAAGTCTTTGACGTTTCGAGCTACGCTCTTCAACTGAAGGGTACATAGAAAAAATAAGGAGAGAAACAAGGAGAAAAAAATTATATATATATATATATACACACATACATGCATATGTTAAAACGAGGATACCTTATAGATGACATCAAAAATCACGATGTTGGTTATATAGGGCACAGCAGATTTATTTAAAGTGCCCCGTAAGAGAGAGCCACTGGGCTTATGACTCGACCCTTTGAGAAAATAAATTAAAGCATGGATCACTACATTTTTTGCTGCAAGACAATACATTAGTCAAAGAAAATGTATTATATGAAATTACTGGGTAAAAGTGCATTGATATCGCATGAAGCGAAACCCAAAGTGACGCAGATTATTACATTGTGGAGATATGATGAAGTTCTCTGAACCATACTATCTTCATTACATTTTACGGTAAGAAATGGACCTGACAGAAGACTAGGTTGAGGCAAGTAAGCTCAATACCATCATCGTGCAGCACGCATGTATATGATTGGGTCTTATACTCTGGCGCTAACCTAATGCATATAGCTTCAGTTAATGAGAACATATCATTAGGTATGCAGTCATTGTTTTGTACAAAGAGACTTTCTATTAAATTTCGTTTTAGTATCTCTTTTTGAATAAATTTTCGATTTTCTTTGTGTCGTTTAATTAGCAAGAAATATCGAATGCTCATTGTATGCTGTATTACTAATATTTCCTCCTTACCATATTTTTGTGTTAAATATCGGGAAATCGTTGGCATTGAAGTTCCGCGATATATATACATCAGAGTTCCTCTGTAGTGTTACCTTGTTTGGAAAATAACTGATATTTAAGGAGTTCAAGTAGATATTCTATTTGTTTATTGAGTGATGTTAGCGTGAGTACATTATTCTTTGTGCTATTTGATGTTGAGAAAGCTTATGTCACCTAAGATAAAGTTACTCGTTTACGTTTTGGTCAAGGTTCGTTAATACCTGCTTTAGCGTATTAGGGTTGTCTTCACGTTTGCCATCATCTTTGAGACACCTAGTTCGTGATACAATATAGAAAACTTTGTATATCATAATACTATGACATGAAACGAGTTTTCTGTGTCACAGTTGAATAAAAACGGGGCAACTTTCTAAATGCATATTGCAGCAAGATGTCTTTCTCTCCAGCGAGTATGAAACACAAAATATTGTGGTCATGTACATTTCTGTGTCAGACATATTTTTCATAGATATGCGTGTTTACGTGCCATGCTTCGTGCTTGATTACACAAGGAAGGGTGTTACAGGTCTAGTATTTTGCATATGTTGCAATTTGGAAATTCAACAGTAAAACCGGTGATGTAAGAGAGAATGACTCCTTTTTTGTACCAGTGTATGCACAGATGTGTTTGTATGTATAAATGTACGATGCTGCCACTGACAATTCACAATTATTTCTTTAACTAAAAATATCATATCATCATGATTCATGGTACACATAAATAGTAACCTACGCTACTGACAATGCCTTGTTTCGTTTACTTATATCGTGATATGTTAACGTTATTAAAACCTTTAAACGGAAAAAAAATTATAGAAAAAAAATTATGGTAGAATGAAATCTGGACAGAAGAATTTATGAATGCAATATATATATATATATATATATATATATATATATATATATATATATATATATATATATATATATATATAAGGATTTACTTTTCGAAATGAGATAAAAAGAACTAAGGCTGTGTATATTTTAGAACCTTTATAAATAGAAGGTCTTACAGCTGTTTCCCGGATATTTGTTATGTCTCTTCATCGGAGACCGTGTGAGAGGATGGTTAAGCAATAGTTAATTTAGATAAACAATGGAGTTACAAATACAATATCCCTGCATTCACTCTGTATTTCCTATCTTATTCCCTTCGATGAGGGGGCATAACAAATATCATGGAAACAGCTGCAAGACCTATTTATAAATGTTCTAAAATATACACAGCCTTGGTTTTTTTTTTATCTCATTACTAAAAGTAAATCCTTATATTCACAAGCTGATATATCACCTACGTTAGACCCCTTATTCGAATAATCACCGAAACTGGAGCTTAGCTACGGTCTATCCATAGCATTTACTCAGCATTACTTGAAACCTCTGGTTCTAATTGACACCACTACCGCTCATAACCTCTCTCTTTCTCTTTATATATATATATATATATATATATATATATATATATATATATATATATATATATATATATATATATAAAGTTTCTGGAACAGATTTCATTATAAAATATAAGGAAAGTTAATAGTTATTTTAGAAATTGGAGATCGTGTGATATGAAGTTGTTATATTCATTTGACTACACATAATGCAACTGTGTTTTTCTTACAATATTTTCAGTTTCAATGACTGTACACTATATATTTGCGAGAAGATATAGTCCATGACACCAATATAGTAAATATTTATTTCTGCAGTATTCTGTTACAGTATAAGCATATAAAACAAATTTGTGAAGGACAATCTTCTCACTTTTATTCGGTTCTTCATATTCTGGGAAACATATAAGTTTTTTTTCCGTTGGTATCGGTGTTAAATAAATTGCACAAAGGACGATATAGGAAGAATCATACTTCACAAAAAAAAAAAACCTTTGACATGTCATTTTAGATGCTAAATCCAGAAGGACCGACAATAATATATTTCCAACATCGGCATGTGATAACATATTTTCTGGAAATCCTTTATTACTATGTTCAGCAAGTGTACTCCTCTGGTACATATCGACTTAAAAAATGTTAAAGGCAAATGTGACATAAATAATCTGTGACACGTAGATGCAAATATATATGTCTATACCCATGCCCATTCGTGCATACATGTCATTGTATCTATGTATATGCACACATGGCTAAATATATGTATTCACATAAATTATATACACACAAAAACATAATATAGATATGTATAAATGTATATATGTTTACATATGTATGTATATAAGTTATATATATATATATATATATATATATATATATATATAGAGAGAGAGAGAGAGAGAGAGAGAGAGAAAAAGAGAGAGAGAGAGAAAGAGAGAGAAAGATACACATATATATATATACATATATATATATATATATATATATATATATATATATATATATATATATACATATATATATACATATATATATATATATATATATATATATATATATATATATATATATATATATATATATATATATATATATATATATATATATATATATATATATGCATATATACATACATACACACACATATATACATATATATTAGGCAGTACCCGGTGTTGCTGAAATTAATTTAAATGATACTATAGTTGAAGGAAGTAGTGATAATAGCAGTAATTATAAAAATGCTGATAATAATAATAATAATAATAATAATAATAAGTAGTAGTAGTAGTAGTAGTAGTAGTAGTAGTAGTAGTAGTAGTAGTAGTAGTAGTAGTAGTAGTAGAAGTAGTAGTAATATAGATAATAATAATAATAACAATGATGGGAATATCAATAATCTTGATTGCAGTAATAACATCAGTTGCAATTCCAGAGTCAAATCCCATTGCCCGTTATTGGGTCGCTGTTTAATTGGAAAATGCAGTTTACAGATGTACAGTTGTGACTGAAATTGGTAATTTTATATATATTGAATGTTCGATAAATATGACAAACCTATTAATAACCGTTTATCATCATTTAGACTTAGACATAAAGCTAATAGTACGTCTTTATCTAGTAAGATATGTGAACTTAAAGAAGGCTGGACTAGATTTAGCCTTTAGTAGATATGGGTGTGAACTTTGCTCTATGGAAATTTATGCATTTTTAAGTACAGAGCACCGCCACTAGTCGAACAAGTCGATCCCAGGACTTTTTCTCTGTAAACCTAGTATTTATTCTATCGGTATCTTTTGCCGAACCGCTAGGTTACGGAGACATAAACATACCAATATCAGTATCAATCTATGATGTGGGGGGGGGGACAAATACAGACACACAAACGCATACACACACACACACACACACACGCATATATGTGACGGGCTTCTTTCAGTTTCCGTCTACCAAATTCACTCACAAGGTTTGGGTCGGCCCCAAGTTAAAGTAGAAGATACTTAGACAAGGTGCCACGCAGTGGGACTGTACCCAGGACCATGCGGTTGAGAAGCAAACTTCTTACCATGCAGCCACTCCTGCGCCTATATAATTAATATACTGTATATGTATATATTTATATAACTAATTCAGTTGCATGTATATGAACACATAAC
>NC_142930.1:104304975-104329975 GCF_046866305.1 Octopus bimaculoides | reverse complement strand
GTGCTGATGGGTATCCATCATACAGACGGAGAAAACCACAAAACGGCGGTTTCACAGCAAATATAGCACAGCACGAGGTTGACAACAGATGGATTGTTCCCTACTGCCCACTCCTGTCAAAGATTTTCAATGCCCACATCAACGTTGAGTCTTGCAACTCCGTTAAGTCCATCAAGTATGTTTGCAAGTATCTCAACAAGGGTTCTGACGCTGCAATGTTTGGACTTCAACAACAATACTGTCAGAATGAGGTAACATACTATCAGGTAGGACGCTACATAAGTAGCAACGAGGCTTTCTCGCGCATCTTTGGCTTTCCACTTCACCAACGACACCCCGCCATTCAACAGCTTGCAGTGCACATAGAAAACGGTCAAAGAGTCTACTTCACCGATGTTAATGCTTCTCTGTTGGCAGAGCAACCAAGGGATAGCACACTCACTGCATTCTTGAAGCTCTGTCAACTGGATCCATTCGCTCAAACCTTACTGTATCCACAGATTCCATCATACTACACTTGGAATGGAAAAAAATGGAGACCAAGGAAAGCAGGTCAAAACGTTTGTGGATACCCTGGCATTAAGTTTGATACTTGCCTTGGACGAGTATATACAGTGCATCCCACTCAACAAGAGTGCTTCTACCTCCGCCTACTGCTGCATGAGGTCAGAGGCCCCACGTCTTTCCAGGCCCTAAAAGCCGTTCATGGACATGTCTGCACAGCATACAGAGAAGCCTGCTATCGACAAGGACTGTTGGAAGATGGTGCACAATGGGATGCAACTTTGGGAGAGGCTGCTTTATCAGAATCACCTAAAAGTCTCAGGGCACTGTTTGCAGTATTACTTCAGACATGCGAACTGTGTGATCCTGCAAATCTATGGCTCAAGTACAGGGACGGCCTGGCTGAAGACTTTCACCGGCAAGCTCAACGGCTCTGTCCTGACATGGAGGGTATCAGCAATGAAGTTTACAATAAAACTCTCATTGACATTGAAGACAGAATTGCTACACTGGGTGGTAATGAATTGTCCACATATGGCCTGCCACAGACATTCAGGTCAGGGTCAAATAGCCTTCCCACTGCTGTCATTCGTGAAACATCTTACGACACTCAAGCGCTTTCAAATTACATTGCTGAAAACAAGCATAAATTACTTCCGGACCAGCTGCAGGCCTACACAACTATTATTAACAGTGTACGCCAACGTGATGGACGAATCTTCTTCCTCGATGCTCCTGGAGGGACAGGGAAAACATTTATAACAAAGATTCTCCTTGCAGAAGTTAGGCAGCATCAGGACATTGCAGTAGCTGTGGATTCCTCTGGGATTGCAGCTACTTTGTTACCCGGTGGCAGGACAGCACACTCGACTTTTAAACTCCATTTAAATTTAGCAGCATCCGAGATGCCTTCATGCAGCATCACCAAAAGCTCAGATCAGGGGCAGGTACTTAAAAGGTGTTATCTAAATGCCTGGGATGAATGCACCATGGCTCACAAGAGAGCTTTGGAAGCATTAGATAGAGCCCTGAAAGACATCCGAGACTGTCACGCTCCAATGGGAGGTGTTACGCTTCTGTTGTCAGGTGATTTCAGGCAAACTCTTCCTGTCATTCCAAAAGGCACTAGAGCAGATGAGGTCCAAGCATGCTTAAAGTCCTCTACCCTGTGGCATCATGTTACTATCCTCACTGTTAACACTAATATGAGAGCTCAGCTACACGGCGACAAAATGTCCAAATAATTCGCACAGGACATTTTGACAATTGATGATGGCAAGGTGCCTCTCGATGTTGCAGAAGAAATAGAAGTATGGCCATTTTGTTCTGTTGTTAATTCTGTAGATGACCTCAAACACAAAGTCTTTCCCAACTTTAAACAAAACTACCAAAATCACAATTGGCTATGTGAAAGAGCAATATTAGCTCCAAAAAACGTAGCTGTTACAAAAATTAATCAACACCTGATGCATTCTCTTCCCGGCAATCTTCAAACTTACAAGTCTGTTGATACAGTTCCAGATACAAATGAAGCGGTGAACTATCCTCCTGAATTTCTCAATTCGTTGGAGCCTCCAGGACTACCTCCCCACATATTATCACTTAAAGTTGGAACGCCTGTTAGGCTGCTCCGCAATCTGGAACCACCAAGACTTTACAATGGAACACGACTCGTGATAAAGAAAATGATGTCACACGTTATTGAGGCTACCATTCTTTCTGGATGTGCAAAAGGGGATGACGTCTTTATTCCAAGAATTCCTCTTACTCCATCAGGAGCAGACATTCCTTTTACATTCAGAAGACTATAATTCCCCCTTCGTGTGACTTTTGCCATGTCCATAAACAAATCTCAGGGTCAAACACTGTCTGTAGCTGGTCTTCTCTTGCAAGAGCCCTGCTTCTCACATGGACAACTGTATGTTGGCTGCTCAAGAGTGGGCAGCAAAACAAACCTATTTGTATATGCTCCACAAGGGAAAACAAGGAACATTGTTTACAACGAGGTGTTATAATCACAACAGCAAGAAAGTATGTACATGATCACCTTCTTTTACGAAACTTCATTGACTTTCATATATTTATATTGATATAGATATATATACGCGTGTTTGGGTGCGTGTGTGTATATACATCTCTATATATAAAGATGATGCGTAGTCTAGACGGCGTTTTTAGATTTCATTATTCTCTTTAACCAGGGCAACGCCGGGTATTTCTGCTAGTATATAATAAAAGAAAGTAAATGCACAAAATTTGTATATTTTTAATACATTTTAAAGGATAGATATTATGATAGTCGATCGGTTTCGCGTTTCTCTAATCATGACATTGAAATTGGTGAAGATATTAAAATTAAATATTTTCTTAAGAAAATTTTAGTCCATATTGTTTCTGTGTGAGTTTGACAAACAAGCATAATATACATATATGTATAAATTAAGTGCGTTTTGCTTCTTTTATTATATGCTTTTTCACACAAGTGTCTATGTCACAATGCTTGTATGTATTGGAGCTTGTACCTGCTTGAGTATATCTGAGCGTCTTCCCTCGTGCTAAAGTAAAATGTATGTAGAAGATCAACAATTTATAAAATCAGATTCACAAAATACAATTACATAATGTCAAATAAGTATTTGTACATGCATACACATACAGATAATTGTATGGCTATATGGTCTCATTTCACGCACGCAAACACATACACACGCTCACGGACACACACACACATACACACACACACACACACACGCACACACATCTCAGCATTTCTGTATATATAGTGTGACGTCATGACGATCTTATATAAACATTCGAAAGAATGTGAAGAATTTCTTGTTTAGAATGGGTCTCCAATCATGCATAAAGCTTTAAATATTACTATATAGATATTGGGGTGACACAGCCATGTTTAGTGTGTATATTGAACGTACGCCACGTTCATATAATGCCACTTCTAGAAATGCATGTATTTCAATTTACTATGATATCAACGCACTTTTATGCTAAAGAGGAAAAGCAATGCTAGCCCAAGTCATAAAAAGCTATAGGTTCTCACATACGCATTAACTAGATATAGCAAATGAATATACTCCCTTCAGGCACATACATACGGACTAACATATACATTTAAACTCACACACTTATATATATTCAATGCATGGTCGCAATCCCCATGCTGAAACTAGTAAAAGATGCTAACGCATTGTGTATATATCTGGGGGGTTGTGCAAAAACAGTAAGCTTCATGTGACCAATAACGCAGTGCTTCTTTTTCTTAATATAGTGGCGTGTTCATGACAAACGTATTAAAACCTTAAAATGGCGACCAGGGTTGTGATAAACAGTAGAATGTAAACCTGATAAAACAACTTTTACGAATGCAAAAGTAAAATGATTTTAGGTAGAATATCCGAAGAAAGTGTTATGAAATATACAGAATTTTAATTGTAATGAGACGAATTCCGGAGGACTCATGACCTGAAATATTAATTTATTTATTCTGGACAAAGGAAGCAACTGCTATTATATTTACATTTCTGTTGACAATACAAAATATATTTCCAATAATATACACTGATAACTCCATGTTATCACTCTAGTAAATATATAATCCTTCGTTATTTCAGTACAGTTTAAGCATATGAAATATATTTGTTAAAGATGACCTTCTTACTTTCTGTTTCTTATATTGTGAAAGATATATGTTGCTGCTGCTGTTGGCAAACTAGTAGAATCGCTAGCACGTCAGGTGAAACGTTTAGCGATATTTCGTCCATCAGCAGAGGAATATTTCACTCCTTTTCTGCTTAGCACTGACATGCTGAACAGAATTGGATGTAGATATAACTGTTACGGCAAATAGTTTCATATATTCCATAATCTAAGTATGTGGGGTCTTATCGTACGCCTTACGATAATCGACCCATGACATGTCTAAGTTTTCCTCCTCTTGCTGTCTCTAAGCACAGTTTTGCCTATCAGGCGTTGATTCTTGGTACCTTTGCACTTACGCTTGCAACCCTTCTGCTCATGTTACAGGAGTGCATTTTTTCTAGATGACCGTACACTGACTCCGCGACTATTCCAGTCAATAATTTCCATATAAGTGTCAAGTAAAATATAGGCCTGTAATTATCTACCGTATTGCCTTTTTCGGTATTTTTCAAGCTCAGTACAGTCTTACCCATTGTTAATCACTCTAGTGTTACTTGGTCGGCATTTAATAAGGTGTTAAGTTGTGCAGCTATTCGTGCATGACATTCATCTATCTTCTTCTTCTTCTTCTTCTTCTTCTTCTTCTTCTTCTTCTTCTTCTTCTTCTTCTTCTTCTTCTTCGTCTTCTTCTTCTTTCTTTTTTGTTGTTGTTTTGAAATACTCTCGGATCGTTCCTAATTACCGGTCATTCTTTACGTGAAAGCAAGTAATAACAAATCAGCAGAAGTTACAAGTAGTGCCTTCACTTGTGACTCAAAGAGACAATACTCATCTTAGAATGTGAGATGTACCCAACAATGCTGTCTTCTGGATCACCTCAGCCTGACAGCAGCACCAATATTCATATGTTTTTCAAAGCCCTTGGAAAAACTGCTCTTAATTCTCCAATTACCACCGGGATCACAATTATTTTCCTCATGTCCAATAACTTACCTATCTCGTACCGCAGTGGCTGGTATTTCTCAATATTTTCTGTTTCCTTACGTTTCGCTCTCGAATCGCCTAGTATTGCAAAATATATTATCATTACTTCTTTTTCATCACTATAGATGAGCACGATATCTAGTCGTCTCGTTGTTGTTGTTGTTATTATTATTATTATTATTATTATTATTATTATTATTATTATTATTATTATTGTTATTATTATTATTATTTTATGTTTGACTTTTGTTTTGCATTTGTACAAGTTGGATCCAAGTCTCACCCAGAGACCTCAAGAGACAACAAGTTAGAAGTTCATGTAGGTGTTATGCCTAGGGTACCATATATTTGGATTTGTACAGTTTTGTTCAAGTGAATGTTTAAGAAACCATAAGAAAATTATGTGTTTGCTTTAAAATTTGAGATCACATAGACAGTATTTTACGTAGGATATGGGCAGTTCCCATTAGCACTATCTTTTTAACTTCAGCCATTTTGGGGTTTCCTGGAATCTGATCTAGGTAGTAATCAGCCCGTTGCGCTGTCATTCCCAGGGCACCTATGACAATAGGTATTATTTTCGTCTTCAGATTCCACATTTTGCTCATTTCTATTTCAAGATCTTTGTATTTGCTCAGTTTTTGGTAGGTCTTGACAGATACGTTTATATCGATTGGGACAGTCATATCAATGAGGAGGCATGATTTTTGTCTGAAGTCTTTCAGTATGATGTCTGGCCTATTTGCGTCTATCTTTCTGTCAGTTTGAATGGTGAAGATCCAGAGCAGTGCAATGTTATCATTTTCAAGTATTGGGGGTGGTTTGTGTTCCCACCAGTTTTTATCATGAGGCAAGTCCATGTTTTTGCATATTACCCAGTGAATATATTGTGCAGCACTATCATGCCTGTTGAGATACTCTGTAGGCGCAAGCAGACTGCACATGGAGACAAAATGATCGATGGTCTCATTTTGTTGTTGGCATATACGACATAATGGGGAGCTGCCGTTCTTTAATATGTTGGCGTGGTAGTTCTTTGTAGGTAGGCATTGATCTTGGGCTGCTATGATAAACCCCTCTGTTTCTGATTTCAAGCCAGAGGCCATTAACCGTTGGTGGGTAACGGCTTTGTCAATATCTGCATTATTCGCTCTCTTTGGGTTTTTGCCATTGAGAGGTTTTCCATGCCATTTTCATAAGGCAGCAATTTTAGCACGGGTTTTCAAGCGCTTAGCTTTTTCTGCAGGTGTTTCTAGTTCGTCTAATTCTTGAATTTGTTGCAATTGGAATTCACTTAGATACTCCTTTGCCTGTTTTGTTACTGAGTAAGATGCTTTCTTGCTTTCATATTTTAAGACAAGTTTTAGCATCCAGTGCTCAGAGTTTTTCAGATAGGTGTCTAGGCCAATTGTGGCTACCTTCATTGATAATGCCAGCTGTAAAAGTCCTCGGCCTCCTTCTTTTCTTGGCAGATAAAGACGTTCTATATCTGCCTTCGGGTGGTGCATTCTATGCATTGTCAACAGTTTTCGTATTTTTCTGTCAACATTACATATTTCAGTAATTGACCAGTTAACGATGTTGAAACTGTAAGTCACGACTGGTATGGCTAGAGTATTGATCGCTTCGATCCTGTTTCTCGCGTTCAGCTCTGTCTTCAGTATTGCTCTCACCCTGCGATAACATTCTCTTCTGACCCTTTCTCTCATCACTGAGTGCTTGATATTGTCCCCTTCAATTACCCCTAGGTATTTGTAGCTCTCCGCTGGTTCTAACTCTTTTATGACATTTTGCTGGTCAAGGTTCACATTAGATGTATTTGTCATTTTTCCTTTGATAAAGGTAGCGTTTGCACATTTATCAAGGCCAAATTGCATCCTGATGTCATCACTGAATTGTTTAACAATCGCTAGTAGGCCTTTGAGTTGTTGGTCATTTTTTGCAAAGAGCTTTAAATCATCCATGTAAATGAGATGATTTATATTTTTATCAAATATTTTATAACCATACTGTGCATCATTGAGCAATTTTGAGAGCGGTATTAGGGCTAGACAGAAGAGGAGTGGTGATAGTGAGTCACCCTGGAAAATGCCACATGAAATTCTTACATCTCCAGCATTTAGAGATTCATTGTCATTGTTCAACATCAGTGTGGTTCTCCATGATCTCATACTTACAGATAAAAAGTTTCGCAGAGTAGGAGCTATTTTATACATTTCCAGACATTTCCTAATCCAGCTATGTGGTAGGCTATCAAAGGCCTTTTTATAGTCTAGCCAGGCTATTGACAAGTTTTTGTGTCGCTTGTGACAATCTTCTAAGATCATCTTATTGATGAGTAGCTGATCTTTGCAACCATAAGATCCACGTTTACATCCCTTTTGCTCATTAGGGAATATGCTACTTTCTATTAAAAAACTATAGGTGTACTCAGTTAGGACAGATGTTAGCGTCTTATACATTGTTGTTAAGCAGGTAATGGGGCGATAATTTTTTGGTTCGTTTGTTTCCTCATTTTTTGGAAGCAGGAATGTTAAACCATTAACTAGCCAAGAGGGCATCAAACTAGGATTTTGCAAAACATCGTTCTAAAGTTTTGTTAGCAGTTCATGGCTTTCTGGGAAGGCATTCAACCAGAAGTTAGGAATTTTATCCTTTCCTGGAGACTTCCATTTGCTTGACCTCCTGAGAGCAGATCTTATATCTTCTACCTTGACCCCCTCCCACTTTTGCTCCTCTAAGGTGTCTAGGTCTGTAGATATTCTATCAATCCAAGGGGCCTTTTCATTGTGTGTTTTATCTTCTGCCCAGATTTTATTCCAAAATTCTTGCACTTCTTCTTTTGATGGGACATACTTTATTGTTACTGGTGTTTTCCCTATCTTCCTGTAGAAATTTTTGGGGTTATATTTTAACATGTTATTATCTCGGAAGAATCTAACACGCTTTTCATACCTTGCTATGCGGGCAGCTTTAGCATATACCTTTTGCTTGATGGTTTCTATGGTGGCATCAATGTCAACTATGGTTTTCATATTATGTTTTTTCTTTAGTTTATGGGTCTTTGTAGGTTTGATACTCTTGTCAAATTTAAGGTCTTTCAAACATTCTATGTCAGATCTAAGCAGCTTAATTTGGTGTTGAATGCGTTCTTGCCAAGAAGGTTTTTTGTGGGAGTGTTGTCTTTTTCTAATCTTTTCACCACATAGAATCGTTGAGATTCTTGCGGATGCATAGTACAGGTGGTTGAGATCTGTAATATCAACATCATTAGCTGAAATTATATCCTTAAGTGCAAGGCGGATTTTCCCAATTATTTTCAGTACTGGGGGTGGTTTGTGTTCCCACCAGTTTTTATCATGGGGCAAGTCCAGATTATTTTTATTATTATTATTATTATTATTATTATTATTATTATTATTATTATTATTATTATTATTATTATTATTATTATTATTATTATTATTATTATGTATCAGTCAACGGACGGTACATGTAGGCTAATAGAAGAATTAAGAAACTTCCTTTGCGGGGAGCGATATAGGCTATTCTACAAGACAGTTGTATAAGTATCGACGCTTTTATTTGCATCATCTACAGGAGGCAGTGGAATTTCCGAAAATACTTTTCCGATGGTTTCAACAACTGCACTCACTTGCAGCTCATCAGCTTTCGAAATGTTAGCGGCTAAGTTGGCCCCAGGTGAAGTGCGAGTTGAAAATGCAAAGAGGTTCATCAAATATCAAAAGACATGGAAAGGTTACTCGTATAAACTTGCACAACAAACTCCATAAGAAAGTATATGAGATGATACGTTTGTTAACATTATTACTGAGTCAAATGTTCATAGAGCTATATACATTGGATATCATACAATTGTCTTTCATATACTCAATCTATATTTAAGCAGAACATCACCCTAGTCGAAAGAGTTATGTACTTCCTTGAATTGAATACGCATTCTACTCGAACAGAAACACTTATTGTATACCCTTCACTTAACAAACACATCTGCATTTAGTATTCTAGTCATAAGTAACACACATGATGTACAAATATCCACTGGGCCACAAAGGTACTTCACTTATAGTCAAGCTTTTCTCAATAATTTAGTTACTACATTACAGTTTTATCTGTTCAATTACCTGAATTGTACTGACTCCATTCTAAATCACATTGTAATAGCCATGACTCTTCACACGACACATTCTATGTAGTTTAATCTGTTTAAGATTTCTCCAAGAATGACATCTTTAATTTACTATCACGTTTTAATATTAACAAATTTGGAATATGTATAAATTAGATTTAATCTGTTAAATACTTTTCTTTTTAACTCGAAGAACGCGGCTGATAAAATAACAAATACGTGAGTACCTTTCTAAAGAATATTTCAAAAACACACTACATGCAACGCTGGTGCACTGGAGATGTTACTACCTTCTTCTGACTAGCATTCTGAACATGTTCTTCCCGTCTATCTAGCGTTACTTCAGCGGGTCTATTTCTTATGTTTTAGCAAGCCAGTTGACTTGCATATCTTTTCTCACTAATACAAACTCCTTCTCAAACATCTTTCCCTCTCTATACTCACCAACTCTTAAATTTCAGTTGAATAAATATATTGACTAAGTATGTCCACAAATATCATTAACCACAACTTTCAAGCGTCATCTAAAATTTCATAAGCGAAAAGGAAATTCTGCAGGAAAAAAAAAAATGTAATCGCATATATTAACCCTGAAAATTTAAATGACATACTATCAAACTCAACTTTATGTAAACAGTGATAAAACATAGCGATGTATCGGAAGGATCAATTATAATTAGGCAAATTTTACAGTTCGAAGAATAAATCTAAAACTATAAACAAAAAATGCATTACGTTTGATGTGCACTTCAATACCAAAGAAAATAATATATCTACCTTTACAGATGGCATTTAGTTTCCAACATAGTTTCTTTCTTATTTACATATCCTTTTTTAAATGTAATTTATCATTATCAATGCCGTAACGTAAAAAAAATATTCTCCTTCTCAAATTCAAAGATTTTACATCAGGAGTGAAAACTTAAAAATAAAATAAAAACAACGAATACACTGATAGAAAATAACCGCTGAAAAACAAACTATGACATTTTCCGTTTGAAACTCGATGTTATTTAGTACACCGTTATACAGAATCAGGTGCACAAACAAACATATTTCCTTTTGTATTCACTTAGTCAAAAGAACGAAGGTCACAATACCAAATACATAAAGAGTGATAAGAAAAACGGAAATTCGACATACTAATTACAATATGTATGAAATCAATACTTATTTCTTATTACACGTATTCAAATAGTTGCATTCATATTACTTTAAATGTGGTTTCTCTCGTGAACAGCATTCCCATTTCGTGTATACATGAAACTATCAAATGTATGGTTGTATAAAGGGATATGCTTAGTTTCTTTTGAAAAATAAAGCAAAAGAAAGTTTAGAAAGGCAGTTTATTTAACCTATGTATCATTGCTAATTTGATACCTACATGAAAATATCGTCATTTATACAAATATATTCAGATATATTTTATGTGTAGAATGGTAAGAACAGTGCCATATACATCAGTTATGTGAACATGCATTCACATTGATACAAGTACACAGGTTTTCAGATTTGCTAATATCTATCTATCTATCTATCTATCTATCTATCTATCTATCTATCTATCTATCTATCTATCTGTCTATCTATCTGTCTGTCTGTCTGTCTATCAGTCTATCTGCCTGCCTGTCTGTGTGTCTATGTATTTCTGAGCCTATATGCGTATGAGTGTTTGTAATATATTTATAAATGTAAATGTTACTTATTTCATGTATCTGTGAAAGCTGTCAGAAACTTATGTATCGCAACAATAGCAGTTATGAATATTACCAGCCAGCTACAAAAGATCAAGTTGGATATCACTGCGCAAAAACTTCAGAAAATAACTGTACCATTATTTCGGGTGAACTTGACTTTTGTTAGGGACACTGACTATTCTGGAAATTTAAACTGGCCTCGAATGACGTGAAGCATTAATTGGAAAGTGTTGCTGATGTAGCGAACGACAAAATTGCTTTCACCAAAATATGTCGTCCAACAGTCAGGGTCTGCTACTTGGTGACAGATGCTTTCACAAACTGAAGTAGTGATCGGCAAGTAGAGGCAAACAAAATATCAAACAGGATGTTATTTCCAATTGCTGACTCAAATGCCCGTGAGATATTAAGATTGTGATAGGGTGTTTGTGGACAACCTCACGATGTTTGTAAAACGGTTAGTCAAATTTTATCCACCAAAATTAAGGCCATACTGCAGCAGTTCTTACATGGTGAGTGTAATTTCTTCATCCAGGTTCTGGTGTCTGTCAAAAGTTTATTATATGATTTACAGTTTGTTATAGCTTGTTTTTATTATAACATATTATCATAGACTTTTATGTTCACGGTTGTTAGTTGGATAATTCCTTTGTGCTAGTCATTAATCATTCCAAATATTTTAGAAACGGATATTAGTGTATGGTATATCAACAATAGTGGATATATAATTGATGCAGATATTGTGGTTGCATGTTCTGGAACAATCTTACGGGATATGTTTGGTACATTTAAATTATCCCCAACTATTTAGGGAATTAATATGGCATTAAAAAATAAACACAGTATATTTCCTCTATAAATTTACTATTTCCAACTTCTGCATATTGGTGAGAATATATTTATGACGTGCAGAAATGATGTGATGATCCTCAGTAACTTTCATATTACACTTGTAGTCTATTGAAACAATAATCTCTACATTCAGTGCGTTCAAGTCCGTCTATTTACATTAAGCACTTTTCTCAAGGACCAAAGTCTTTTGTGAAATTGCTAACATAGCATAAGATCATTACAAGCAATCGTTTCACGATTCTTTATCCCATCTATTTTATTCGATGGATGAATTGGTTCGATCTTCTTCTGCTTTGATATTATGAAGTTTGTATGTATTTATAAGTTTGTATGTATGTGTGTATATATATATATATATATATATATATATATATATATATATATATATATATATATATATATATATATTGTTGTACTTGGGGATGGTCATATTGCCAGTTTAGCCAATAGAAACACACGCACTGTATATTTGGTGTTAATTTGCTTCAGCTTTATATTACGTTAATCTTAATCTTATTTCGGCCAGAGTTCGTTCGTCACACTTCTGTGACCTCATCAGTGGTCCTTTGTTTCCTTCTTTCTTAATATGTGTCTCACCTTGCTAACTATCACCCATTTTGTATTTTGTATTCCTATTGTATGTGTCTACGCATGCGTGTCCTTCAATGTGTCTGTGTCTTTTGTAAGTGCATGTGTGTATGGGGAGTGTCTGTATCACCTATATTCTCTGTTAATACGTGTTCGTTTGTATTTGTTTTTATTTATTTATTTGTTCATGTGTGTGTGTGTTTTTTGTGTTTAATTAAATTTTGCTAACGTATGTAGTATTTAATTCCATTTGTTTATCTATGTATTGTATTATACTTTGTTCATATTATTATTGGTTTATGGGTAACATGTTTTCACGTGCTGTGGTTTGTGGTTTGTTAGTGGTGTGTGTTAGTGTTCCATTCTAGTTTCCTATTCAGGCTAGGTTTCTCTTCTATTATGTGTGTAGCTTCAGTAATTTGTCTAAGTGCTGCATCACTGCTATGTGTAGATAAGATTTTAATTTCTATGTTGTTGATTGAGCCTCTATGTTCTTGCTCAGCGTGCTGGTACAGAACTGATGAGTTCTTCACTTCCTTAAGTTCCCTCCAATGTTCGTTTGCCCGCTCCCCTATGCTCCTTGCTGTTTCGCCTACATATGTCATTGTCTTATTTCTGCATCGTCCCTCTGTACATCTTATACTATAGACAACATTTCTGGTTTTGCAGTTCGTTTGTGGGCTAAATCTACATACGATACAGTTCCTATCAGTGCAGGGGGTTCTACTGAAAGGGTATGTTCTACTGATAAGGGATTTAATAGGGTTGCCTGGCCTTTCAACAACCTTAATTCTTAGCTTAAGTTTGTCTAGGGCCCTTCTAAAGCGGTACGCCAGTTCGCCTCTAGGAGTGGTGTCGACGAACATGACGCTCTGGTACTTGTGGCTATCGTACCATGAGCTTGCCTTCCCTATTTTCTTCTTAGTCCTTTCTATGGTGTTCCATGATTTGCTCCTATAGAGTGGGCAAATCCCATTCCTATCGTTGCGTTTGATTGTTTCAAACTTCTTCATAGCTCCTTTGTATACCCTGATCCTTTCTTTATGGCTGTAACCTGAGAACTGCATGCGGTGGACGAAATGTTGTATATGTCTCTTTAATTCTGTAGGGTCGCACATGCAGGAGACATTTCGCATTACTCGGACGAGGTCTGCCATCAATATGTTGAATTTGGCATTGTCCGCAATAGCCGAGTTCCGGTGGATCAGGTATTTGGAGGCCATAGGTTTTGTATAGTGTGAATAGAGGATTCTGGTTTTATTGTTCTTAGTTTCTAGCCAGAGTTCAGTATCTAATACAAGTAATCTATGGTTAGGGTGTTTAGTAGGGTAGTCTATCGTAACTTTAATACTCTGGTGGATGGAGTTAGCTATTTGCTGGATGCTCTCCATAGTCTTAGTTTCTATTTCTATTTCAGGGGTACTCTCTTGTGGGGGTGTCTTTACCACTACGTTGATATCATCGACATATCGAGAGTACACATTCACGAGTATGGAGTTCTGTGTCAGGCGTTCCTTAAGCCTTCTGTCCCACCATACCATGAAGAGATTGGCCACATCACCGGCGATACTAACACCGATGGCTGCCCCCTCGTCCTGGGCGTATAATTTGTTGTTAAATTTAAAGGTGTGGCCTTTTAGGGTGACATTTATACTAGCTCCTAGTACATGTGCGATCATTTTCTTTACCTGGTGGATATTAGTGGGGGTCCGTATGGCTCTGGTCCATCCACTCCATCTCTCTATAGGGGTCTTCCTAGCCATAGAGGTAATTGTGGGTGGTCTACCTCTTAGACGTCTACTAGGGCAGAAATCTCTATGGTCGTATCTATCTATCTATCTATCTATCTATATATATATATATATATATATATATATATATATATATATATATATATATATATATATATATATATATATATATATATACACATACGTGCACACTCGCATACAAAGACATGCACACATATACATACACATACACACCAACTCATCTATCCATACATAAATTTATACAACACGAAGGTTTGGCTTCTTATAATATCGAATACCGACATATTTATCCACCTCAGGAAAACAAGTTGCTGTAAGATGGGATATGGTAGACGTCTTACGGGAAACGTTTTGAATATGCAAATAAAGAACCTATTGCATTATTTTGGCCACAGTCTAATGATGGTGGTGTTGCATTGAGTTGTAACTGTATAATGTAGGATGAATATAATATTAATAACAATGGTCCTTGGATGAGATTTATAAGGATTTAGTGCATCACTACGCAAATCACATGTCTCTTAAGATCACAGTCCGTGTTCCTGGGATGAATACAGTGTAGATCGTATTATCTTGTGGCCATGGGGTTGATCATATTGATAGTTTCATTTCTTCAAGAAATGTAACATTAATGAATGCACAGCAGAGGATTGCATATCCCGTTTGACCAGTATGAAGGTTGCAAATAAAATTTAATTGCCACCTCATCTAGGGTTTTTATAACGACATTTTGAAATTATTCAAAGACTTTGTGCACATCCTGTATATATTTAAATATGATTCGGGTAAATATTTTGTAGGGTGCAATGTAAATATCATCCACAGTTATTGGCCACCACACAGTGTAAATGGCACCATAGAGTGTAAATGATCATGCTATTGTTTATACATATTGAGTTTCATACAATCAAATAGATGATAGAAAATAGAATGAACGATATTCTTTATATAAAATCACAATACATTCGATTTATTTTGCCACCTTTAGTACATTCATGTGTACTAATTTCTATCTATCTATCTATCTATCTATCTATCTATCTATCTATCTATCTGTCTATCTATCTATCTATTTCTGTCTCTCTGTCTCTGTGTCTCTCTGTGTCTCTCTGTCTCTGTCTGTCTGTCTGTCTGTCTGTCTCTCTCTCTTTCTCTCTCTCTCTCTCTCTCTCTCTCTCTCTCTCTATATATATATATATATATATATATATATATATATATATATATATATATATAGATAGGTATATATACACATATTGATAAACAAGTGTAGGTGGCATACGAGTGGGCGTATATTTATAAAAAAGAAGTTTGAAAACGCCAATATATAAAACATGAATTTTAATTTAACATGTTTCGGTTCTTCTAAAAACGAACCTTATCAAAAATACATATTTAATAAAATGAAATTAAATAGAGTTCATAATTGTTCCTTACTGGTGTCAATAGTCCACGTGGGGGCATTTTTTGTTGGTTGTAGTAGTAGTAGTGTCCCTGTTGGTAATGGTAAATGACACTGACCTGTGTCCGTGTCAGTAGCAGTAGTTAATTGGTTGTAGTGGTAGGGGTGGAAGTAGCACAAGCTGCAGCAGCAGCAGCAGTAGTAGTGACCAAAATAGCATCAGTAGTAGTAGTTTGTATAAATGAACAGTTAAAGACCTATATGCACATACACGCACTTCTGTGCACAGTGGGATGCTTGGAATATATGTATGGTAAGAATACATATATATATATATGTGTGTGTGTGTGCGTAAATACAGACATACATTTATGTTTATATACATATATATGTGCGTGTGTTTGTGTGCGAATGTATTCACATGCATAAGTTAAGGCGGTGCTCCAGCATGGATGCAGTCCTACCACTGATATGGTTAGAACATTAAGAGAATACCAGAACAGATACACACAGAAGCCCAAACTTGCACGCGCACACACACACACACACACACACACACACACACACACACACACTCATATGCACACAAACACAAATACACATTTATATGTTGTTCACATTACGGCATATTCTATTGTTATTTGTAAGGCAAAGATATTAAATAAATATTAAATAAATCGTTTAAGCGATGGACTGATAACATGTAGACTATTGGAATAGAGAAAATTCGAATTTCTTTTTTAATATAACAGTAGCAGATCCGTCATGACCCGCCTTCATTTTTCTCTGAAATGATGTTTTTCGAACCTATTCGTATTCTAGTATTCTATTGGCTATTTTTCATGATTTAATCTGCTTTGTGTGTTACCGTTAAAATGATTTACATCTATCTATCTATCTATCTATCTATCTATCTATCTATCCCTCCTTGTCTCTCTCTCTCTCTCTCTCTCTCTCTCTCTCTCTCTCTCTATATATATATATATATATATATATATATATATATATATATATATATATGTATATATATTTATTTATACACACGCATATATACATACACACACAAATATATATATCTGCGCACAGATACACACAAGCACACACATACAAATGCAAACATATACGTATGCTTGAACTCACTCCCATACACACAAAAATGTATTTGAATGGGTTATTTCAACTAATCTATATCTATAAAAGAGAGGATGTGTGTGTGTGTGTGTGTGTGTGTGTGTGTACGTGAATGTAGTTTATGCACGTCCACAAATTAGCACGCATGTCGCTCCAATTTTAGGAGGACATTGTTCATGACCCTATCTGTCTTTTTGTCAACTTTTTCTCTCAGAGGCCCCCGCGTATAGCTGTAAAAATCGATAAACGTTTACCAATTTTGAAGTTTGTTGACATGGCGAAGTCAAATCTGTGCATACGCGCGTGAAGTAGAGAGAGCAAGAGAGAGAGAGAAAGAAAGAGAGAAAGAAAGAGAGAGAGAAAGAAAGAAACAGAGGGGGGGAAGAAAGAAAGAGAGAGAGAAAGAAAGAAAGAGAGAGAGAGAAAGAACGAAATAGTGTGTTTGTGACAGAGTGTTTGCCAAGCGTCTAAAAAAAATGAAAAAGTGGAAGAGGGAGACAAAGTGGCTCAGGAAAAAAATTTCTCTCAACAAGACAGCGTCTAACAAAAAAAAAAAAGGAACGAACAAGTGGAAGAGGGAGACAACGTATTACGAAAGAAAATGTAGCTAAGGAAGACAGAGTAAAATGCATTTTTTTTCTTAAACATGAGATATAGTTTCAAATATAAGATCTTTTTGAAAGACACTATATTCTATAATAAGATTATATATACTTTCTCACATAACAATTAAAATATATTTATTTTAAATCATTTATTTATTTTAAATCGTTCATCTTTCTCCCCCCTCTCACTCTCACACATATGCACATATACTACTATGGGAGCGAAAGAGTTTTGTTTATATTTCACAACTATGAAACAAAAACGTATGTAACAATTTGTCAGTCACCGCACCAACCCGTTTTTCGGACCACAAAAAGGGTTTGGTAATTTTTCAGATTAACACCCGCACGATTTCCACTAGGGTGTTACGGTTAGGATTAGGATTAGGGTTACGGTTACGGTTTTAGGGTCAGAGTTAGGGTTAGGGTTTAGGGTTAGGGTTAGAGTTAACCTAGAAGGGACAGGCCCCTTATCTTTTGGTTCAGGTTGTTGGTAAGCTTTCCTAAGTTACTCCAATCCAGATCCCCAATCCAAATCTTCAGATCAACCTTCTCCTATGCAGATCTCTAATGCAACATTTAAAAGAAGAGTCAATGAGTGAAAATAACCAATAAACTGATTCCTTATGGGATTTCCCAATCAAATTGCCAGCAAACCATTTTCAGCCAAACCAATTTCAATGGATTTCGCTCAAATCTGATGTTGATATTACCTATTTTGGTTTGAAATAAAGCACTTAATCATTTAATAGTCCTAGCTAAATCCCGAGCAGCGTCGGGCTATACTGCTAGTATATAATAAAGTATGCAAAATAAATGGACAGCGAGAAAAAAAGGTGTAAAGATGTTGGATCTATATATAGAATGTGAGAAATATTATAGCTCCTATACTGCAATATGTGGGGATACAGGTTTTGAATATATCGTTGGTGTGGAATTTTGTACGAAAAATAACGATCGAATTACTTTGACTGATTTTCGTCCATAGGTAGAGATTTAGAAATGCATGATGACAGCAACTTGCCGGTCGCATTATAGCAAACGCCTAGCAGACTCTACTCTAAAATGTGACAAATGATTGAACAGAAAAGCATAATTGCTTCACGTAATCTATTTTACAGACAATTTTGAATAACTCTACTGGCTGCCCCTTGTTTTGGTATAAATTACTTAAACACTATTGATTACTATAACATTAAAATATACACAGCCCAAATATGAGCATTATATCCGTTTACTAAACTGTCTATCTCCCGAATTATATAGGGTTTTACTTACGTTCTTTCATCTATTAAATTTTATAAACATTTTCTAACTTCTGTGTTAGATCTTCAAAAATCTGGATCTCTCGTTTCTGTCAGAATATTAATCCAAATAACAAGTGTCGTATTTGTAACTGTCGAACTTCGTGTCTGAAATAATATAATCGAGTGAGTAATATATTGTTAAGTAATTTTGTTTTTATCCCCGGTTGGTTGAAACCTGAAAACAGACTAAAATTTCATAGAGATGCAAATTAATTATTACACATTTTGCAAAGTTCATTTTAGGTTTCATTATAAACTAAATTATTGAAGATTATAATTTCATTAGGATTTTCATCTTTTATGATAAACAAAGCAGACTATAAAGTACACATTAATCCTTCCTCTTTATGTGAATATCATATAATTAAATAAATATCCTTTCTCTCAAAATAAAGCTTATTCTGATAAGGTGGATGCAGATACGTTAATTGTGTATGAAATGTATAGAAAGGAACTCATTTATATTTTATACTCTGTAGTAAAGGAATTCATTTATATTTTATAATCATTCTCCTCTACAAAATATGAATGAGTTATATACGTACATATACATGCATGCATACATACATACATACATACATACATACATACACGTATACACACATATTCTGCCTTTATATATAGGCTCATGACGTTGGAATTTATCTAAATTTCAAGATATTGACGCAAAATTTAAAAGCCTGCATTGACAAAGAAATATTTTCTCCGCAAGTACAATTTCCAGATGCTACATCTTTTTATATTGATTTGGGTCTATTAGAGCAACAAGCGACTTTGATAAAGAAAGCAATAGGGCTTGTGATTAGATAAATTAATGTATGACGTAAAGACTGCACCCATCCCACGTGGACATGCATTCTCACACATGCACAAATAAGTACACACGCACACACACACACACACACACACGCAAAACACACACACACATACACACACACACGCAACACACACACACAAACACAAAACACACAAACACAAACACGCACACTCACATACATATAAATATGCGTATATGTGTGTGTATTAATATCTTGTTCAGCCAGATATGAAATAACCACTTTTGTTGCAGCACTTAAAATCGTTGAGATATATCAGAAGTTAACAATTAAATAGAAAATAGTTCCATCTAACAATAACGTTAGTTATTATAACACGCAAATATAATGAAACTACTTCTTTCTTGAAAGAATATTCATACAAGAACTCAATAAACATGAAAAATTATTCATTTTTTTCGGTGTAAGAATATTTTGAAGTAAAATTAATAGCGAGAAAAATAGATACTTCGTTAGATGTATTATAATATTGCATGCATAAACACATAGATATTAATAAATTATTTGTACACAATGAAATTCTCATAACATAATTCAAGTAAACTAACTGATGCTGTGCATTAATCAGCGGCAGAAAAACGTATTGCCTACTTGTAATACAACTCGCTGATGAAACGTTCACCAAGGACAAAATATGCCGTAAATTCTTGAACATTCTTCCGGCATTGTTTAGCTTTTACCAACTCAATGTATAAATAAGTAAATAAATATCAGTGTTCCAAGTAACGTTAATGCTGTTGACAATCGATTTACGAATGTGTTTGTTAAAATAATATCAGGCAAAAACAGGTTAAGTATTTTTCGTGCAAAGGACATTTAGTGTGTGGTAAAATGAAAAGAAAAAATAGAATTAATGGATGCACAGAAATAGTGAAAATAGAATATGTATGTATGTATGTATGTATGCATTATGTATGTATGTATGTATGTATATGTGTATGTATGTATACAAATGTATGTGCGCGTGTGTGCGTATCTGTGTGTTTATGCATATATTTATACATTTCTGATGGTTTGAAAGCATTGCGACTCAATGCTATACAGTACAGTTTAATGTATGTAAAGTATTGTAAGCAATACTGTATTATATACACATGTCTATACATATGCACCTTTCATTTATACAAATTATGTCTGCGCATAGTAAAAGACTCCCGTATCATATTTTTAAGCCACTGTAGCCATATTATTATTAGGTGATTGCCATTCTCAGCTGATAACGTAAACCCGCTTAAAATCCATGACAACTAAATGCATATGTAAAACTGAACAGAGCAAATGGAATAATTACCGTACTGGCTGAGCCAAATTCACGCACGAAAATGCTAGTTTATTAAAACTGTGTTTCAATACAATGCTGTATATAACATTACGTCAATGGATATTTTTATCATCTATAAAGGTGTTGGAAGACGTAGATAACTTCTGTCTGCAATATCTACGAGGGCAAAAGACATGCTCCTCCATGTCTACATTTAATCCTAATGAACTATTTCATAGATCCCTATGCACACTTTCAAGTAT
The DNA here is from genome assembly GCF_046866305.1 of Octopus bimaculoides. NCBI lineage: Eukaryota > Metazoa > Mollusca > Cephalopoda > Octopoda > Octopodidae > Octopus > Octopus bimaculoides. Next base: position 104,308,966 of record NC_142930.1, on the reverse strand, counting down.
CGAGGGACTATGTATGTATGTATGTTTCTTCAGTTTTTATATTCTTCCCCTGAAGAAGGAGTGGGTTTCTAACAAAGATACACTATTCCATCTTTGGAATGTACATAAAGAAAAGAGTGTCGCATTTTAAACCTGAGTAAAATCTCGTATAATTTTCTGTTCCTCTTACAGATTGTATTTGTAATGAGAGAATAAATTGGTTTCTTTCTATTTCTGAAAATCCAGCCTTTTCCAGACTGACACTTAGGCATTTACTTACAAAATTAAGTGCTCCAATTATTATTGGTGTAAATGTAAATTTGTAGGCTGGATATACACGCTGGATGTTTCGAAGCAGTCGTCCATAGTTATCTTTTTTCTCTTTGAATTTCAGAAATATTCACATCGGGAGAACAGCTGACCTCTATGACGGTACATACTTTTCCTTGCTCGTTCCAATCAACAATATCGGCCTATTACTTTACACTTGACATATATTTTAATTGGAATGTTCCACTAGTATTCCTTGTGCTGATATTTGTGTACGTATTTAATAACAAAGGGAATCTCTATATTTATACTAGGACAGTTCCTTTTCCAAATGGCGTTGTATATTGTTTTCGTAACAACGTCATGTCGCATAGGGAGGTAGTCCATTGATGACATTTTGGGGCAACTGCAAATACCATGTATGATACATTTTTTTGCATTATTTACCTTGTTTACATTTGACAGATATTTGTCCACACCTTGTTTGTTGTTAACACAACGTTTCGGCTGATATATGAAGTAGATTGAGAAATTTATTTTTTGAACCAGTGGAAGACACGCGAGATGTCGAAATATTGTTCACAAGATAGCAAATGGCACTCTTCTTTTAATTTTGACTCTATATCTTCATGAGGAGTTACCTCAATCCTTTCTATATTAATAATAATAATACTAATACTAATAATAATAATAATTGCTTTCTAATTGATGTATCAATACCAGCAGATGACAACGTTTCCATAACAGAAATGGAAAAACTTTCAAAATACAAAGACCTAGAAATAGAGGTAACTCGAATGTGGAATCTAAAAACACAAACAATTCCTATCATAGTAGGTGCCTTAGGTATAATAAAAAAAATATTCAGACAAATACATAACAAAAACACCAGGAATATATAACGTACAGAAAATTGCACTACTGGGCACTGCAAACATCCTACGCAAAACATTTTCAATACAGTAACCATTAGTGCATCACAGCAAACGACAGCACATACCCAAGACACACAGAGCTGCGCTCGGTAGTGTAGTGAAAGCACGTTATAAAAATAAAACTTCTGAACAATAATAATAATAATAACAACAACAACAACATCGAAAAATACCTTAGGAATGAGAACCCAGGTTCGAAATTTCCACAAGACACCTGATGAAGGCTGGAGGGTATATCAGCCGAAACGTTGTGTTAACAACAAACAAAATGAGGACAAATATCCGTCAAATGTAAATAATGTAAATAATATAAAAAATGTATATAATTCCTCTTCTCTTACATGTATGATGTCTTCTACAGAAATATGACATAATCTACATTTACGGTTGTATCTTGCAACTCCAAGGGCTACACTGTCTCTTTTCTGATTGTAAATGCATAGCTTACTAAGTGTGATGTGATTTAGCGGTCACGAATCTAAGAGAGGCTTCACTTTATGTCAATATTAGTATGTTCTTCAATTCATCGAGAAACATACTCATTCATTGTCTTTTTTGGTATGCTGAGAGTTTCACCTCCTGGTTTGCTTTGAAGTATGCTTGTCCGGTTGAATAGGAACGTCACCACCTCACTTCTAGCACATAGCATATTGTTTTCTTCACTTTGTTGTGTATTGAACTCCTAATTAATATTTACATCATTGTCAAGTTTTGTAATGTGCTTATGAAATAAGTTTTGCAATTTGCATATTTCATAAGCACATTACAAACTTGACACACTTTACAAGTTTTAGTTAATGTATATTATTTTTGCTGTTGTTGTTTAGCAGCTACTCTCTGAGAGACTATGCAGAATTCAAATGCTGTCAGCATTTACCTCAATCCCCTTTCTCCTTTATCTCTTCTTAGATAGACCCTCCCGATACCACTATGTTTGTGGAGATTTCCAGCTGATGTTAGAATGTTGCGGGTTTTAATGTCTATGGAGTGGATTTTTCCCCTCAGGCCTGTCACTTATCCCAAATGTTGGAATCCATACTGGTACTCCAAATGTATTGTAAAAGAAGAGTTGAACCTGTCATATTTTTCTTAATCTGGTTAATATTCTTGGGTCACTGTACCTTTGTATGATATGCTTTCATCAGTGCTTAATTATTTGTAGCGTTCTTTTTGTGGGAGAGGAGAGATAGAAGGAACATTGATGCAAAGGTTTTATTACTTGAGGACTGACTGTCCTTGTTCAACAATCAAATAAGAGCATGTCTGCTGGCCAAATTCTATTCCTATGCTACCTAAAAATGTTATTAATTCATTTCTTTTGGTGTTGTTAACATTTTTAGCATAAACCATGATGTCATTCACAAAGGAATTATGGGTTACATTAGTAACTCTTAAAGTTGCAGACCCTGCATATAGCTGTTTGTATTTTGTAGCAGGAATGATAAAGGGTTATATGCAAATGCTAAGAGAACTACAGAGAGACTATCTCCTTGGAATATTCCTTTTGAAATATTTAGAGCTTTGAAGACAATTGTTCCACTCTATGTTTTGAGTATGAAGATTTGTGGTCTAGGTCTTTGTGAGCCTCGTAATGGCAGCAATTAAGGTAGCAGGCATGTTTGCCAAATAGATACACTTCAGCAACCACGAGAGGGAAATAGAGTCAAATGACTTCTTAGTATCAGGCCATACTGTCGTAAGACTCCTACGATGTTTTCTTTTTACCCGATACTGTACAGCTGCGTTGTTCAAAAGTTATTCGGTACATTCCCACACTCCCCTCTTTCCACCAGCCTGTTCATTGGTCACTCCGTTGTTGGACTCACAATGATCTTGGTGGCATTGGTTGAGGCAGCTTCTGTACAGTTTGTACATAATGTCTAGGTAAGCAACTGGGCTGTACTTTTCAGGCAACTTAGTGGTTTCATTCTTGGTCAATTTGGTATGTCAATCTGATCTCCTATGTATGAATGTATGTATGTATGTATGTATGTATGTATGCATGTATGTAAGATATTTTGGTCGAAACGTACAAGTAATCGCGTTTGTACTGAACAATGACGGAAAAAAAGAGGACATAACTCTAGAAGCAATATATTTTAGAATTCTGTCATAGAATTGTTGCCTATGAAATTGAAATCACTTTCGAGAAAGCTTCAAAACGAAAATGCCGTTAAAAACTAATTGAAAATTAAGATAGGGAAATGTGTGATATAATAATTAATATTGGGTATGATATTTCCTATATACAAAGGAAGTCTATAATAGTCCATAGTATTTTGTACTGAGCAATCAATGTGTATGATTAAATATTCGATTACAGAGAAATAACATTAATAAGAATATGACGTGAAATGAATAGGTATGAACAACAGACACCATTGCACACACACACACAAACGAAGATATTATATATAAATTCATATATATATATATATATATATATATATATATATATATATATATATATATATATATATATATATATGTGTGTGTGTGTATGTGTGTGTGTGTGTGTGTGTGTGTGTATGTGTGTGTGCCTATATATATGCATATTGTTTATTACATGTTTTACATGTATATATACTTTATATGTCTCTGTCGATCTGTCTCTCTCGCTATGTTTGTATTTATATATATATATATATATATATATATATGCATACCACATACTTACATGCAACCATATGTTTCCGTGTGTGCATTTGAGTCTGAATGCGCGTATGAGTGCGTGCGTGTCCGTGTGCGTGTGTTTACATATGTATCATATATTTATATATTTTGCTTTTGGAAACAGCGCAGCAATA
>NC_142930.1:104282475-104299975 GCF_046866305.1 Octopus bimaculoides | reverse complement strand
CCAACTTACGCCGAATGAGTAAGTAAATTATCGACCGTACTCTACCCCTTGTTAGAACCAACGTTAAGCTTTCCCTCTGGAATTGACCTGGAGACATCATCACTTGATTTTACTTTCTTCATCATAAACAACGCACTCATTTCCTTCAGTTTCAAATCTCAAGTTAATGCACATTAATATCACCAATTCTCTTAAATAAAGCCTTCATCTTCGCCCGAAAATATCCTCCCGTCTCCCGATAAGACATCAATATCATCCTCGTTGCGAGGAAAATCTCTAATTCACTTTAATTATAATAGTTGAACCTGCAACTTATCTACAGGTTGCTGCGATATAACCATGCGTGCGTCAGACTCAGTCCAGGTCACCGACCTTGTTGGCCTATTCCTTCTCTCTCAAATTAAACAATACTTTTCCAACCTATTCGGTGGATTATACAGGGATGGTGCACCGCTTTCAGCAACTGGATTATCTCGACCGTCAATGGAACGCACCAAGAAAGTACAACAAAAATTCTTTAAAAGTATAACCTAATCATAGACGTTACTCTCGGCTTAAATACAAACCTATTCCACCCTTTCCATAAACACATCCTATCTTTATAAAAGATAAATGTCCTCTCTAACCACCCTAAATTTACCATTAATAATTTAACCACGAGCATATTTATCAGAATCTAACTTATTTTCTAACGAACTAATTTTTAACACTCATGCCCCTTATTATTATCAGGCTCTCCAAATAAGTGGCTTCAGCGAAAACATCAACCATATCCCCAACACTAAGGTTATAACTAAAATAGCACATCTCTTCCGCAATACTAACCCTGAATCTACGGACACTACATTCACATAACAATCCAACAACCCCGCAAAAAAAAAAAGTACACATCACACTCGACTGCACCACTGGTCACACTGAGCCTATAATTACAAGCGTTTCCTTCTGATCGGCTCACTACATACACACACTCCAAACACTCCAAGGTCAAGAAGCAGGAAATTTTATTGTTTGCAACACCTTTCTCTCTTGAAGTTAAATCCCCATCTAAACACTTCTTCAAAATACTAAAATCTAATTTTCCACCACGCATAAATACTAATCCATATTCAGCAAATCATCAGTGAAAATCTAGTCCACCGCACTTAATGTAGGATCCATAATCGCTTCCGCGACCAAACGCAAACTCCAACACTTGTCTTCTAAACACCTAAACTCTCACACTGCACCCCAACTTAGCCCACATATTCGCAATAACAAAATCCTCAGTAACACCCCATTCAAATAATACTAGATTCACGCCATCATCCCACAATCCTGCCTACGCAACAACAAATACCAGCTCCAATATCACCTCCCAGTTCAATACAAATGACACTTTAGTTTCTGCCCCTCTGACAACAAAATAATCGAGCTCAAACTCGCTAACCATGGTGCAGATAGGAAAGCTTGCAAATGTCGCGCATCTCAATTATGCCTTCTTGCAGGCTCCTGTCTACAGAAAAATGTAATCTGCAAATGCCGTTAAAACGCCACGCTCCCATCAAGCAAGGGTATATATCGGCAGCACTGTAGATTTCAAACGCCACTACCGTGTACACATGAACACTTCCCCTCTCCTTAGAATATTGGAATTATTAATAGGAGAGTGAGTTTTCTTAGGTTTATACAATTACACGCATGCGTAAAAGTACGGACTCACGCAGAAAGACAGACATAGACACACTACATATGCACGCATACTCATATATGCACCCGTATATATATATATATATATATATATATATATATATATATATATATATATATATATATATATATATATATATATACATACGTATATATGCATGTATGTATATATATATGTATATACATATATACATAATTAAATACATATGTATATGTATATACACAACTGTGTGTATGTGAATGTGCGTGTGCGTGTGTTCGTGTGTGCGTGCGTTTCTGTACAGGTTGCAATAAAATTTATTTGGATAAAATTATACGCATAACTTTTAAAATTAATTTAGTGCATACTACTATAAACGTTCGGTGTAGTGTGAATATGTTATTTTATAAACATATGAATGTTTGGTACGTTACTATTTTTAAAAAAAATAAGCAAGTCTTATGAATATAGTTGAAACAATTAGACTTATAGAACCCGTATTCAAGTGCCAAATATGGAAATTAGTAACTTTTATATTCTCCTGAAATTTCATCACTCATTTATTAAAGAAAATAAATTGAACTTGTAATGTATGTTATCTTGTATACGTATATATAATTTTACTTGCTTTGAGGCAATTCCATTGGGAGAAATTTCTATAATCTTCTATCCAAAGATTTCTCCTTCGGTTCACACCAGATTACCTCGGCCATGTTTAACAACAGTATATTTTGAAGATTTAGTTTCAAGATGTTCAAATTGCTATTCCACATATCGAATTCTTGCATCAATCAGCGAAAATAAAAGACTATCCCGGTTGAATGTAACAATTCTTAGGCCTTTAGCTCGGGTCAGGCTTAGTGTTCTTGGCCAGACAGGAAGGAACTGTCTCATTAGGAGGATTTATAGAATAATCGATGCTAACTTTACAAACGTTTGAATAAAAGGAATGGTATTCTATTAAACGAAAGAATGATCTTTGACTTTATATCCCGAGAAATTCCGCTTTCACTGTATAAAACTGCAAACTTGATTAGGATATATTTGAAAAGCTCTCTCACAACGAACTTGATTTAATTGTGAAGAATGGAATTCCATTGTCCACATTCGAGAACAAGTACAAATCTTCTATTACGATACTTTATGCTTTTATGAGACGAGGAAACTCAAGTATTTCAACTTCATATTTGAATCTTTTTCCCATCAAGTGCTTTACCATGGTAACCACTGAATTTCCTTCTCCGGAAAGAATGAGTAAAAGCCATGTTATTTTAACATCTGGCTGCACATAGACAAGGTATAGAGATAACTGAATGGCGATTAATTTTCAAACTGTTATTCTTCGTTTATCTTTTACAGTTTTTCGGTATGGCATTGGGATAATAAGTAATGATATATAAGAAAGTATCTAAAATTGCTTTGCACCTGACAGTATTCTTTAGATTTAAAACTGGAAGCAGTGTTTGATACGTCGCAATCATAAGAAAATGTACACGGTAAGCATAAGACAAATCACAGCTCATCTATTCTTATCACACCAGTGAAAAGAACCTGGTATGCTCAGCGACAGTTAATCGACAACACGAAAGTAGATATCTCCAGGAAAACTATTATAACATTAAACTGATTATTAAATGGAATAGTTTATTTCGGCTACTTAAGCATTGTTGTTTAATATGTGTGCATATTATACACGTAAAGTGGTAATTGTTTAACTTTCAATCGTCTGGTGACAGATACATGTTCTATTAATATTTTTGCCAGCTTAAATAAGACGGTTTAGCAGAAGAAAATGTTAGTGTGCTAATCAAATGACATGCACTATTTTGTTTTACTCATTTTACGCTGATATCCGATAGCGTTTTGAAGATGAATCCAGTGTTATTCCTATACAATAAAATGTAGCACGTATCCCCATAAAAATGAGTGAACATTTGCCATTGAAATTAGCCATTGCTGCATGAGATGATACGTTGAAAATTGAAGCTAATCTGCATCAACATTTCTAGAAACTGTTATAACTCCGAAACCTGTACATATATTAGCATGTTTTGCTATTTTCCTACATGAAAATCAACATTAAAATATAAAATTAAATAGTCTGCTGTTTAAGGTATCTACTAATGTGCGTACGCATTCATGTACGTGTGTGTGTGCGTGCGTGCGATCGAGCGTTGTGTGCGTGCGCGTACCCCTAATATTTATATTAGTGAAATTAACATCAGAGTTGCTTCTCTTCTGCCAAAATCTGCAGGGACTACAAGATGTTCTAATCCGTTCGCATGATGATGACTAAAGCAATTGCATTATTTTGAACCTGCCTTCTTTATAGCAGATGCCAGGCCGTCGCAAGAGTTTCATGCTGATCTGTACGCTATGCCTTAAGAGGGCAATGAACAGTAAATTAATCGACTTTCCGTCTGCGGTCTCTATCAACCAAAACCAATTTCAAGTGGTCTAACTTGACACCTTTATCTTACACTTAGTTTACTTCAGTTTTTTTGTGTGTTCCAAGTGAGCATCCTACAAGAAATAATGCACTATGTTTCTGAGAAACCATAGCTGATAACATTTATGTAGTGTTCCTGACATGAAGCACACCAACCAATTCCTTATATTTGTCTTTCTTCAGTTACTGAGAAATATCAATTTTTTTCCTCTTAGAAAACTGTGATCTCACTCGCGATGATATTTTTACTACTCCCAGGCAATAAGGTCCGTCTGGTCGAAGCAACGTTAGGGTCAAATCTCCGGAATGATTCAGTTGCATTCCGATATGAGAAATGAGCTACAAAATAGAAAGCAGATCTTCAACAGCTGCTTATATTTTCGGTGTTTTATCACTTCGGCTTAAAACTTTGCTTTGGTTAAGGCTGCATGTTCTTGGCCTTGATTGTCTGCAAGTCCATCGACTGAACATTTTCTGGACGGACCATATCATACGTCTGCTTGTATTCGGCCACTTAGTGCTCTAAGGCATGTGCTCAATTGCGGTTCAGGTTCAAACGGTTGCTCCATAATGCGTGCAACAAATATAGCTTTCTATGCGTCAATATTCAAAGTTATCCTGTGTTCACAATGGGTGAACGACAGCATATGGGATAACGAAAACCTTTCCCAGTGTAGTACAAAAGAATAATTTCTATTCCAAAAGCTGCTCGAGTACATGTTCCCAGGATAACCTCTGACTCTGCCAGGTAAGCCTTACCACTTTAACTCATCGATCTGGTTCTCTTGTTTCCAGGACCATCTGTCTAATAAACCCTGTCTTGCTATTTGTAATAGCATTTTTCAACTTCTTCAAGCTGTAGTTTCCAAACTTGACCATTGTTGCTAGACTATCGCAAAAGTTTCTAGTTATTTCGAATATATTTCAGCTTCCTTCAGAGCTTGCTGCTACCCTCTGTCGTCTCTTGTGGGTGTCTGATTTCTCCCTCTTCAGTTAGTAGCAATGAATTGATTGCTGTATCATTTCTAAGTGGACTTGAATTCTTCCAGCACCTAAAGCATACCTAAACGGAGATTGGATGATATGTTGTACAAGAGGAATACCCAGCCATATTTGAACAAACTTACAGCACAAACTCCCTATTTCACACACTGGAACCGATGCAATACATCAGTGTGCCAGAGAGAAAACAAATCGGTGAAGTAGTACTCATATCGCAAAACTTTACTAAACGAAACACGCAAGCAATACACGAGGGAAATCTATAAAACATATTGGTTGGCACGGAAGCGCCACCATCAATAAAATAAATAAATAAATAAGAGTTGATTGACTGAATAAATTTGAGTGCTACAAACAAAAACCCAAAACAATTGGCTTCAATAACAGAGATAAAATTTTGAATTATTGTTTGGTGAGAGTCCTGGTACCACAATATTCGAAAATATACCAACCTCATTTTGTCTATTTTACTAAATGATAAAAGTCTTGCCGACGTAGTCCGACAGCAGTCCCTTTGAACTATAATTTTCGTGTGTGTATGTTTGTATGTATGTATGTATGTATGTACGTATGTGTATATATATATGTATATGTATATATATATATATATGTGTGTGTGTGTGTGTGTGTTTGTGTGTGTGTGTGTGTGTGTGTATATATAAAGAGAGAGAGATGGATAGAGGGAGAGAGAGAAAGAATTGGTTCTATACAGGTATGCAGTTTTATTTATTTATCAGATATTTCCTGCTGTTTCAGATGTTTGTGTGGGTAGGTGCATAGCCTAATTTTCTCAATCAATCGACTGAAACTGCGGGCCAACACGATCTTAAAATATCTTTTCAGAGCTGCCACAAATCGACTGCAAAGGAAAGGAAGGCATTTGGTTAGTGTGACATTATTCGAGAACTAGGACATCTATTTTAAGTCATCAACCTTATGGCATTTTTAGCTCGCATTACATGGATGACTGTCATTAATATGCTATAAACAAATCTGTTATACTACTACCTTGTCATGGTTATCGGAAGACTGTTAGCAATTACTCCTGTATTTTGAAAGAAAATGTCATGGGAAAGCATTTATAAAATACAAAAGTATTAACAGCTACGAGCCTATTATTCAAACCGAACTGAACAAAATCTATGAGGGATGTATGAAAAGTTTTAAGCCTTAATTGCCATTCAGCCTTGAAGTATTGTACATTCATCAGAAGTCTTGTACCATGTTTTGTTTTTGAGGCTAAAGGTTTTCCATACACTCCTCGTATTTACTGGGAATTATCATAAGCTTAAACAATTCACAGTAAAGGTTAAAAACTACAAACAGGGACCATAAATAACTATAACTGTTACAATATCTATAAATCTATGACTCATAATATAATCCTAATATATACGACTAAAATATGGTTGGTAAAACGTCAATAATAAGGCTAGGAAATAATTCTTAAACGGGGTGGTAAACTAAAAACGATAAAGGAAGAAGATAGAATTACTAAGAGAAGATATAAGTAAAACAAAATCAAGATGAAAAATGGAAATGAGAAGTGGAAGATTTAGAAAAACTACAATGGGGATCTCCTGATTATCACAATAGAGGAAATGTAATATTAAAAGAAAGTTATAAATCAAGGGATTGGGAAACCTGACTGCATGTAATATAAATATTCTAGTAGCTCTAGTCTACTGGGTAGATAGTCCCCATCTCCATGTAATTCATGATTTTAAAATATTTTTTTAAAACTGTTTACATCTTATCGCAAGTTGATGCATGAGTGTGTATGTATGTATGTATATATATATATATATATATATATATATATATATATATATATATATATATATGCATACATATATACACATTCATGAATATACGTATATATACGAGGGTGAGTCAAAAAGTAATGCCATTTTGTTTAGTACATGTATAATTACCAACACAGGAACATGCATCATACATCAAAATGAAGCTGGTCCTCTGTGGATCACATCCCTACTTCTCAACATAGTCACCGTTTCTCTCAATAACAATGTTCAACCTTCGAATGGAAGCTTGTATCCCTGCCCCGTAAAATTCTGTTGACTGTTCTTTGACCCACCTAGAGAGGCAAACATTATACCAGTGACGTGGAAGTGAAAACTGTAGTGAAGAGGTGGCTCAAAGAACAGTCAACAGAATTTTACGGGGCAGGGATACATGCTCTCATTCGAAGTGAAACATCGCTATTGAGAGAAACGGTGACTATGTTGAGAAGTAGGGATGTGATCCACAGAGAACCAGCTTCATTTTGACCTATGATACATGTTCTTGTGTTGGTAACTATACATGTCCTAAAAAAATGGCATTACTTTTTGACTCTCACCCTCGTATATATATATATACTTTAAACTGCTGTACAAATTATATGTATAAAGTAAATGAAGTTCTAAGGTCTGGATAAAACCTACTTAATGTTTTCGTCCTTTGCGGGATTCATCATGAAGTTGTTATAGAAAATTCATACTGGTTATATATATATGTAAGTTGAAAACATTTGGAGTTCAATTCGTTGTCTTTAGTTTTTGGAAGCTGTTTTGGGAGTGATTGCGATGTTTTGTTTTCGTTATCTTGAATATATGTGTATGTATGTGCGTGTGTGCGTGTATGTGAGTAGGTGTGTGTGTGTGTGTGGTGACAGTTTGGAGAATTAGCTAGAGAGAGGAAACGAAAAAGAAGAAATAAAGGTAGTAAAAAAGGGAAGAAGAAAGAAAGACAGAAGGAAAGAAAATAAGTAAGAAAAATAAAAGAAACAATGAAAGAACGAAAGAAAGGGGGAAAGAAAAAAAGTAAGAAAGAATGAGAATGGAGCTTGTTGGTGATGAATGAAATTCAGGACAGGTCAAAACGTTGAATATTTTACCAATTGCAATACATTCCGTTTAGTCGTTGTATGACGGACAGTATTTTTGGTCAGTTGCTACCTGACTATAGAAAATGGAATATATCGAAATGTCTTGGGAGGTATTTTAAAAGTCTGCAAGTGTGTGTGAGTCTGTGTGTGAGTAAAGTTATGCATTGTTCTGGTTGATTATGTAAATTTTACCCACTTATTTTAGTAATAGTAATCAGAACATTTTTAATAATATCCAGAGGTAATCTGATTTTAGTCATAGAGAGAAAACTATCTTTTATAACGATTTCTCATGTTCAGCTATATATATATATATACATATATATAGACAGATAGATAGATGGATTTCTATACGTTCACTTTAAGTCATTTTCTTTTCTAAAATGTAGTTACATTGCCTTCCGGTACTTTGAATCATTCCTTGGGCATTTGCTGAAAGTAAAGCTCGTGAATCTGCTGTTTCTGCATAGTTCAAGATGCCTGCTCAGCGAAATGTTATGTTGGTAAACGCAAGTTTTGGTTTCACCAATATAATTCTTTTCACAATTAGGATGTGTTATGCAGTATATTTGATACTGTGTCTAGCATATATTTTAAAGGTGAGTGCACTTTTAAATTTTATAAAGGAACCAATGTTCAGATATTTGAAGTTGTTGTTGCTGCTACATATCCCACGCCTGCGGTCTCTCCAGATAAACAAAATCATGATCTACAAATATTCAATAACGACGGAAACCATGATAAGTCTCACCGTTCTTAGATGTTAACTTAAAGATATGCGTCTCAACTCTAATAATGGTTATATATTACAGACACACTTACAAATCTGTACTTCCAAGTAAGTTATATATATGCTAGTATATATATGTATATATATATATATATATATATATATATATATATATATATATATATATATATATATATATATATATATATATATATATATATACACACATATACAAGGTGAAATGGAGGAACGTGAATTAAAGTGCCTTACTCAGAAACAAGACACACAGCCCTGTCCGGGAATCGAAGTCACTACCACATGATTGTAAGTCCGACGCGCAAACCACTGAACCATACCTTTTCACATATATATATATATATGTTTGTGTGTGCAAACATATGTATATATGTGCGAATGTGCATGTGTTTGTGCATATGCCTCAGTGTTTATTCGTCTCTGGTTCTCTCTCTCTCTCTCTCTCTCACTCCTTCCACCTGTCACTCTCACTCTCTTTGTGATAAGTTGCTGTCCTTCGTGCACTCGACAGAAAGTAACTCTGGAATCACAAAATTCTGAGTGCATGTTTGAAATGTTAACATGTGCAGTTGATTTCTTACTTCGGTGGGATTTTGGATTCGATGTAAGTCATTCATATTTAATCGGGAATTGCATAAAGTAATAACTGAGCTCATTTCAGCGGTGTTTCAGCTCTTACAAGGATCGCATACATAACTAATCGCTTATAGATTTAGGAAGATTTCGCTGATATTATTAAATAACCAGCTGAGGATATTTCATGAGGTGTCATATAAGTACAGGATAGTATTATTATTGTCCAATCTGAAGGAATGTACCATCAAATAAACCTGGCGGCTTCAAGAAGCAGATAGGCAAGCATTAAATAAACGGTTTTTCATTTTATAATCGCTATACCAATCTTTTGAGCATTCACATCGAATCCCTGAGCATATCTGTATGCTTAGCCATGGAAAAAATTACCGACGTCCCTGTCTGGCAGCCTTGATAATTTGGAGATGTTATTCTCTACATGAAGCAATTGGTTGCTTTGTTAACCCAGAAATAGCTTATACACGCGCAAGCACACGCACATACACACATCTGTTTATATGCATAAGCGCGTATGTATTCATATTTGGGTGTGCGTACATACATGTGTCTGTGTGTGTATGTGTGTATGTGTATGGATATAGGTATGCAATGTGTACATCCGTACGTGTGTGTGTCCGTGTGAGTGACTGTGTGAGCCGGTGGATGTTTTTCATATCTATGTAGATATATGTGTGTATATATGTGTGTCTATCTGCCTGTTTGTGTCTGCGTGTGTGTGCACGTGTGCTATTATCATCATTATTATTATCGAATTCCTGACGTTTTCAATTCACTAATCCTTATACTTTTCCTTCTTCACTATGCAAAGAAACACAAATGTCCCGATACTATTCAATGGTATTCCCTCATAACTTTTCATTTCTCCTCCTTTGCAACTATGTCACTTCATATATCTCCTTCTTTCTACTGTTTTTTTTCTCTTCCGCTCTCTCTCTCTCTCTCTCCCTCTCTCTCTCTCTCTCTCTCTCTCTCTCTCTCTCTCTTTCACTTTGTATTTCTCTTTGTCGCACCCTCTGTTATAAATATCCATATTTCTGACTCAGTAGCCGAATTACTACTCTAACCCTATATATTAGAATATTTCCATCGACGCCTTCATATTTTGAAACGTTATAACAGAAAAAAAGTTTATATAATGGTGCGTTTCCTATTATATATTACGCAAACCTGACCTGGAAACCTTTTTAGGTGTATTATACAAAATAGTCTATAATTATATACATAATTACAATCAGGGGTCCACTAAGTGCTTCGCCACGTACTGAATTACGAATAGACGCTAATATCTATTCAACTATCATAAAAATCTCCGAGACAATAACAATTTTTTATGTAGGTAAAAAGAAAAATGATGAACCCACACGACTTCGGTTAACCACAGACGTATTTCGGATTTAAAGTAAATTATATATATCCATCATTCTGCTCAGTGTGGCACTCCGAGTTATAGATTTGTGATTGTTAGGTTTAAATATGTATGCGATCAAGCGTCATCGCATAACTAACATTTAACCGCACTCCCCAAAATATACAGTACGTGGCGAGGCACTTAGCTGACCCCTGAATATAATTATGTATACAATTATAGAATATTTTGTATATATATATATATATATATATATATATATATAACGTGCAGGTGGCTGAGCACTCCACAGACACTCGAAGCCTTAACGTAGTTCGCTGACTATTTCAGCGTAACACAGAATGTGACGTGGCTGGTCCTTTTTGAAATACAGATACTACTCATTTTTGCGAGCTGAGTGGACTGAAGAAACGTGCAATAATGTGTCTTGCTCAAGGATACAGCGCGTCGCTGGGAATTGAACTCACGACATTACGATCATGTGTGGAATGCCCTAACCACTAAGACACGCGATGCCTGGGATTCCTGACAGATGGCGAAACTGAACAAAACGGATGTTTTCACACCTTTTTACCATAAGAGGGATATTTTCTCCACGATAACTGCAGTGTATTTGCCTTTTAGCAGTTGAAATATGTCACAAAAATATTTTAACAAACGCATATTTTGCTTATGCCTAATCACTGCTTGGAGCCAACATTTCGTTATCTATGTGTGTGTGTGTGTGTGTGTGAGTGTGTGTGTGTTGTGTGTGTGTGTGTGTGTGTGTGTGTGTGTGTGTGTGTGTGTGTGTGTGTGTGTGTGTGTGTGTGAGTGCGTGTGTTGGTTGCAGGAAGTGACAAGCAGTAATTGAGAATAATCGAGTTTTAGATTACTATCTTGGTGATATATGTTAATTTCTAATGGCAAATTCACTGTGGTGACTGAGACAAAAAAACTTCTTTTTTACGTTTAAATGTGTAGAACCAGTATATTTACCAAGCGCATCGCATATGCGTCTTTCTGCCTCTTTAACCTTCCTGAATAGGAAATGCCGAAGAGAGATAACTCTTGACAGATTTAAAGTGATAGATTTAAGTAAAAAAGAAAAAAAAACACATTCTACACCTGTGACTGAGTTGGGCTAGTGGACAGCTTAATCAGGATAGAAATAGTTGCAACAGTACTAGTTTCATCCATCGGGACAGAATTTCAAATTATATCAGCAGAAAATGCAGCATTAAAATTTACCTATATGATATATACCACTGACATAGACAATCAGATTGTGATGTTTATTAATTTAAAGCTAGTTCCCACAAAAATACTGGGACCAAATTATCAACATTCATGTAACTCTAGATATAGTGCGTCCTTGGTCAGCTTAAGAACATTTCTGATGTGGAAGTAAGGCTTACATATTTTCGCAGTACTATTTAGAGATGGAACTGTCCATATTACATCTCCTAGATTCATTTAACTACATGTTTAAAAACCCAGCATCGAACTAATCGAATTCACCAATATTAGTATGTCTGCAATGTCATGGTTGCTGTCCTAACTCTAATTAAATGTATACAATAAATAAAAGAATGAATACTTTAAAAAAATTGTTAAACAAAACGTGTATAATCGATTGAATTTAATTTCAGAACATAATCAAGCTAATTTTATTTTATTGACAACAGAATGGTGAAGACTGAAATAAAATTTAGGCTAAAACATAAAATTACAACCCTATCGAACTATCATTCTCTTATACATCAGCTTTTAGTTCATTTCTCATACAAACACGTAATATCAATGTATCATTCGATCTATCACTCTCACACTTTATCTTCCTTTATACGAACACACACACACACACACACGCATAGATAGATGAATAGATAGATAGGCAGATATATGTATATAGATAGATAGAGATATATAGATATACATGTGTGTGAGTCTGTGTATCTATGTGTAAATTATTTAGCAGAAGTAACAGGGTAACTCACGCTCAGAGAGTTTCGTGCGCTGGCACTTACCAAACTGGTTAGAGGTTGAAGACCTCTGTGCTTGTAGAGCTATTGATGAATATAATTCGCTCTCTATTGTTCTAGATCAAATTTTGAAATCATGATATTCTCACGTGGATAATACAAATAGTTTCCTTTTTATGTTCTCGTATAAGCAAATATATGCATGAATAAATAAGTAAAGACAAAAGACACAAAAAAAGAAAGAAACCTTATGCGTGCCATCATAGACGCGTACATATTCACATACAAACACATACCAAAAGACCCACACCAAATTTTCACAGACGTATATGCGACAGTAAGTGTATATGAATCACGCGTATAGATGTGCATGCATATACACATCCCAATAATTGAACACATTGACACACACATACACAGACACAGACACACACATACACACACATATATAAACGTACATATACATATATGCATACATACATATATATATACACACACATGCCTATATATATATATATATATATATATATATATATATGTATATGTATATATACATACATACATATATATATATATATATATATATATATATATATATACACACACGTACATACACATATATGCATACATATATGTATATAAATGCATATATATATATATATATATATATATATATATATTTATATATATATATATATATATATATATATATATATATATATATATATATATATATATATATATATATATATATATATATATATATATATACTTACGTACAATACACATGCAATTATATACACGCATTGTATCCTGTGTTGAATAAATTGTTTAACGAAGCAGAAGCAAAGAAGTATTTAGATGATGCACTACTATTACTCTTACACATGGTTAAACGCTCTCTGCCAATGACTCACAGGGAACTACTTACTCATCAATTGCTCACAGTTCTTTACTTTATAACAATATGTAAGTTCACTTTAAGTAACGTGTAGATGGTGTCAATCCTTCCGCAAGATCTTCCGTTTTTGCAATTAGTCTATTCTAACTTCTCCCATTTTCAGAATTAAACTCCGCTTAGAGTCACAATATCTCTTACACTTAGTGTTCAGTACCAGTGGTTCCGTTCTTTTCCGTTTTCTTGTGCTAGAACGTGTAGTTTCCAAACGTTTGGTTGGTGGTAACTCAAGCGTGTCGTACAATACTTCCATGATTATTACATTTCTCGTGACTGCTCTTTTCTGATAATCTTTTTTTCAAGGTGGTTAATATATCTTTTATGTTCGATATATTTTCCTTTTATGAAGAATAACACTCTTCCAACTTACCGTTCTCCCAGTTTTGTTTGTCACCTAAATCGAAGAATTTTGAAGCATTTATGTTGTTCCTTTTTTTTTTCTCTTTTTCACTCTATATTAACTTATCAAAGACGGAACTGAACTTCCTAGGAAATATCAATTCTGCAGGTGACATTCCAGACAGAGTATTCGGATTAAGTGTTACTCAGTACACTCTTAGAAATTGTTGAAATACAAGGTCGTCTATCACTTCATCATTCACCTTTTTTTAACACAATCTTGAAAGTGTCAGCAAAACGATCGGCTTGTGCATTTGACGTAGGATGATATGCCGGAGTGGTGCCATATTTAATAACAAACATTTTACAAAACTTTCAGAACTATTCTAAAGTAAATTGAGTTCCATTATCAGACACAATAGTATCAGGAATACCATATCTGGCGAACAGTTCGTATTAACAAATTACTCTAACCGCAGATGTCGGTTTTTAACACTTATGCACTGCAGACTACTTTGAAAAAATATCCACCACAACATATTAATGTGAACCCTTCAGTGGATCTGTGTAATCAACATGCAACTTCGACAATGGAATATCTGATTTTGGTCTCGGTTGCCATGGTGTGTTATGCGCTTTTGCAGCTACGGCACAAGCTCTGCATGCTTTCACTGATTTTTCAATGTCATAACTTCTCACTAACAATTTCCTTCTTGAAATTATTGAGTGACCAATGTGAAATTCCTATACTTATCGCTTCAGTAGGGTAATTTGCACTGTGTCTCTTTGTGCGCACATCAACACCGCACATTGAGAATGGGTTCGCATTTGTGTTGCGCATATTTTACACCTCTTTTAGATTTCAGCATTTCCTTCATTTGTTTATTGAATTTATTGTTTTCGATTTTAATTCTATGTCTTCTAGTGTGACTGGCAGTTCACGTATGCCGTTACACAAAATATTTTTAAGTTCATTTCCTGCTCGCAACGCCGCAATCAGCATTTTTTGAAGTCAGCATTTTGTGAAGTTAGTCTTGATAAATAATCAGTGAGTCCTAATTTCTCAAATGTTATTTACTCCATCTTAAAATCATAGTTTAATAATATAATACCCCAACCTTGCAACATATTAGCAGTGTAGGTAGGAGTTCCTTTCTTCGACACATATATCGTGAATAACGGACGATGATGAATCTGTAGTCGTAAACCTTTACCGTGTAATAATCTATGAATTTTTTATGGCAAAAATAATTGCTAGATCTTCTTTTTCTATTTGGCTGCAATATTTTTCTGCTGATATTAGAGAACGTGCGGCAGGAACCACTACCTTCATGTTACCATCTTTATATTAATGAAGCATTACTACTCCGATACCGTATTCAGAGGCATCTGAGACTACAGCAATACCCACAATAGGATCGAAGTATCATAACGACAAATCAGATGTTAATATTTTTTTTTAATTTCGTCGAACGACTCCAGAGAATTTTTAGACTAATTCCACTTTACATCTTTCTTTAATAGCTTGGTTACTGGAACTCTTGCTTTATGCATCTTTGGAATATAATGTTGGTAATAATTTGGCAGTCCCAAATCAGAGGTAAGGTCGCTATATTTGTCGGAGAGGGCATATTTTTAATTGCGTCTGCCCTCGACGGATCAATGATTTGTCTTACATATTTTATGTAAGTAATGCCGTAATCCCTTATTTTTTCGAACACATATTTTACGTGCTTGACGTGTTGGTCTCGTGATTCGCTATTTTGTGATTATATCACCCAGATATGAAATTGCGAGATCACAGTCCACCGCTAACATTGCATCCATGACCTGCTGAAAATTCGCCGTTGCAACTTTTAAGCCAAATGGTAACTTGTATTTCTACAGTCCTTTATGTTTGTTAATTGTTAAGTATATAGAGCATTCATCGTCAACTTTAATTAGTAGGTGCACATCATTTAATTTCACAAATATGTCCTCCGGAGTAGGTAGCGGTAATGGAACCGTTTACGATATTCGTTTACACCAGTGGAAAAAATCAGCACACACTCTGATTTTATTATTCTTTTTCTTAAAATACACAGTCGGTGATACCTATTGACTATATTCCACTTTTCTAGTCTCTCTAACTTTAAGTTTGTCTGTTCTAACGCTGCGAAAGTTACCTCGTTCGCATTATATGTCACCTATAACCTATTTATGTTACTTTTTCTGTTGAAACGTTTTTAGATTTTTTGTTACAGTGTGATTTCTTAAATAAACTATCTAATAATATTTGAAACATTTTATAGTTACTTTTAAAATGTAAACCACTTCACCCATAACATAGATTCGGTCTTGATGTATTTTCTCTTTTGCGAATCTGTTACCGGTCGACACGGATGAATAAGAGAATAATGTTTCTCTTCAGTTTTATCTGCGTCCTGTCTTAGATTTATAATCCTCTGATATTCTTCTGTTACTGCCTATAGATTGGTCCTGTTCTAATTTTGTCAATATCTGGGAACGTATATCTGCATCTTTGCTTGCAGTTAGCCCTTGAACAACATTTAGACATTTGAACATGACACGGGTTAATTTATTTAATTTGAATCTTTCACATTCTCTGTTAACAACTCCAGCATAGATGACGAAATCATCATCATCTCTTTTGACCAAATTTAAATATTGCGAGCGATTATTGAACTGGGAATTCCTTTCACTGAAAATTGTCTATAAAATATCAATTGGTTCATCAAAACAAATCTCAACTGGTTTCTTCGACAGAATATAATTACTATACTTTTCGTGTTCGGCAGGGGATAACTTTCTGAAATGTAGTCGTAATTTATTTTCGTAAGACAAATTTTTTCATTCTATTTGGAGATTTCTTCGTATCATCGAAAATATGCCGAGAAGGTAATTTCTCCTTCTGGATTATAAGTGAAATCTTCAATTGGGTTTGCTACTATGTCTGGCGTGTACGAATCTGAATTATCTTCAGCCTTCTTCAACATTAATTCCAGCAGTTGTTGGTTTTGTTGTTGTTGCCGTTGTAGTTGCTGTTGCACAACTGAGATCAGTAAGACTTCAGTGTTAAAAGGATTTTTTTTGTTTTTGTACCAAAAAAAAAAAAAAATCTAAATATCCAACGCAACTTTCGAAGAACTCATCGCCACATTTATATCTTGATATTGGATAAATAATATAACAAATCAGAAGGAAACAAGTATTTACCCGACGCATTATTCGTAATGTTACACTAGGTTAAAATCTTTGCTGCGCCAACAGCTCGATCTCAAGTGCTTCATCATCAATTCCTCGCAGTTCTTTGTTTTGTGCAATATGTCAGTCTACTTTTAGTCACACAAGCAAACACACACACACGCGCGCGCGCTGTATGTGTGTGTATATATATATATATATATATATATATATATATATATATATATATAGTACACACACTTACGCCCATTATCAAAGATGGGCACACGCACTCGCGCGCGAACCTAAACATACACACA
>NC_142930.1:104272475-104277475 GCF_046866305.1 Octopus bimaculoides | reverse complement strand
TATGTTCTGTGTTGAAATACTGAGGAGCCCGACTTAACATTTTTAGTTAGATAAAATAGATGCCAGTCGAGCATTGGGGTCGATTTTATTGACTAAACTACAGCACTAAAATTTAAGACTCTGTGCTTATATTAGAACAAATTTCATTGCGTATAGAATATGCCCACAAACCACTGATAAAATTTGTCTGTTCTGCCGGGCACTCCCATTCGTAGGAAACTATCTGCCTGATATTTGAACAATGGTAATTCTTTCAAACAAAATTATATCTATATTCGAAACCGGTACCATTATCTTCTTAATTGTAACAGTAAAGTCATGCAAAGAGGGGGAGAGATAAAATAAAGCGTGCGAATTGAAGAAAATAAGCGCGAATGGAGGTAATAATTTAAACAGTTGTGAACAAATGAAAACAGCGTTTCACTTACAAGAGACGAACGTTGTTAGAAATTAATGACAACGTTAGTAGCACCAACATTTGCCGTCGCAGATACATCAACGACTCTTGTATGCATGAACTCAGCAAGATAAACATCACGTCCATTGCCATGGACGAAAGGAAAGTGGTAACATCTGATCATTCTGCACAACAACTTTATATATAAGATGCATTTGACGGAGGTTTTTTGGACAGAAATGAAAAAGCATTACATGGTAAGATAAACTTATGAGAACTTAGAACCACAGATTCATATATGAAATACCTAGAAAGGTCAGTAATTAAACAGAGTAAAAATACAAGATCAGTTCAAGAGTATTTGGTTATCGATACTGCATAGGAGAAAAGAACATTTAATAATATTAGGCCTCTGTTTCCACGAGAAACTAGCTACAATATCCAACATGGGTATCTCACTGGAATGCCCTTCTACGCCAAACAAAGTCATTGAAAACAAAACAGAAACATGCATAACGCAACCGACTTCTATCCTCAGCCGTGGGGATGATCGGTATAGGAAGCTTAGTACATGCGAAAACTATCATCAGAGTGACGAAGAGAATGATTACAAATGACAATAACACCATAATATCAAACAGTAAGATGGCTGCAGCGCAAAGGAAACTGCAATCCAAGTCCCCAGCTGGAAAATAGTTAAAATAAACAAAAATCTCGAAACCACCGCGACATGACTAACAGCAGCAGCAGCAAAACTTGCAGCCAAACCAACGACAATAAAATAGAAAAAACATTATATCCCCAGGGAAACACTAATGCAGCAGAGGCAGGGAAGCATTCCACAATGAGATGATGACAGTTTGCAATGTGCTGGGCATCGCAATATCATTTCCTTGTGTACCTAGTAATCGGGAGTGGATGATGGATATTGCTTGAATGAAGCTCATGTTTCTATTTTCATTGTGTTCGTTTTGTGTAGGGTACGGAGGACTCCACTTCAATCAGTATATGAAGAAACAAATCTGTTTTAATATACGAAACAATTTACTTCTAAACTTGAAAATGTCTAGATGTTATAACTTATAAACAATTTATGAATTATGTAAGAATACCTTTTGATACCATTGAAGGCAACTTAACCAGAGATGCTTTTCGAAATGTTGTTTATATAGTACGGTTAACTTGGCAAATTAGGGTTTCAGGAACATAACGGAAAGATAATTCACTATGTAAATTATAGACATATATGTTTAAACAGTAAATATATATTAAATTCGACAGGTAAGATATAAGACAGCGATGGTGATAATATTGCTAACTATAGTACTAACCATAGTTTGAAGATTCTGAATTACTTTAAGATATATGGAGGTATAGGAAGAATATTGGACTGGACTCGGATAAATTTTGTCATCATACACGAGTTAGTTTTCCTTCCTAGATACCGATTTGTAAACCCACTGTCACGGTGATTTCTTCCAGCATTGTACTGATCGCCTGAATTTTCGAAGTGTCGCGCGCCATAAACTTTACTTCGTCAGCGATGCAGATACGGTTCAGATACGGTAGACTTCCACTAAAAATTTCACGCTTGATCATGTCGGGGAAGAAAACAAAAATCTTTATTTCCTATGCAACATACTGTATGTGCATTTCTTTAAAGTTTTACATTGGAAACCGTACAAACTTAAGACATCTTTAAATTTACCGTGGGAAAACTAATAAGCATAGTGTTGTCTATGAACCTGAAGAAAAAAAGTTGAAGGAGAAGGAAAAGAAGAAGAGGGCGAAGGAGAGAAATTTCAAGGATGGTCATTATGTCAATGAAAATTAAGATAAAGCACACTCACTGGTTCAATACCACTTTATATCTTGTCAGTTAGTTAAATATCTGACCAACTAAACAACCAACTAGTCATTCGCTCGTTTTCTTGTTTAATGAGATAATTAAATAATCAAGGGATTGTCACTGAAAAGATCGCGAAAGCAAGGAGAAACTTTGACATACAACTGAATGTTTGTTTAATCATTACATTAAACAGTTAAAACAAATGATCGATTAGTTAGTTCATGAAACATTTAACCAATTAACACAAAATTAAAGAAGTTGTATTTAACAAGTGCTTGTGATTATTTAAAATTTTATTGCTAAAATAATCCTCCCTAGAAAGAGGATTTGTTTCAACACACGAATTTACATGAATCTTGCAAACCAAATACAAAGACGAATGAATTATTCACATATAAGGACATGAAGATAGGGGTAAGGAAATTGTGAAATTGTAAACGGAAACAATCTCTATAGGAGTAGACGCTTTGCGGACGATTTACAAAAATTCATACTAAAATATGAATATATAACCATCACTTACAAATATGATACGGAAAATACCAGTTCTACTCAGTACAAAATGGTTACGTTGAGTACTTACAATAGAAATAGAAAAAAAATAAATCCCAATGTACCGTGTATAGAGCTGCAACAAGTTCTGCAAAACATGCAAAAATTACTACTACAACTACAACTACTACTACTACTACTACTACTACTAAAGGTGGTGGTGCTGCTGCTGATGGTGATGATAATGTTTATGGTAATGTCGATATACGCATGATTTAAATGAATATAAATAATAAATGATATAAAAGTAATAATATAAATATCCATTATCGTTTGAAAAAAAAAATTATATATATTATTTCAGGCTTCAATAAAAATAGTTGAAAGCTCGAGGTATAACAATAGAAAATATAAAGATACCATACTGAATCATATAAAATCTAAATATGTTTGGCTATCACCTGTAGTTTATATTCCATTGGTGTTTCATAATGCCTCTGTGGAAACGATGTAATTTTAAACTCTTTTAATACCTATTTTTTTTTCACTCTTTCCTTTTAATTCATAGTAATTTCAATAAAGCTGAATAACATGAATGAAAGAAATATTCATTCTCTTGATTTCTCACAAAACCTTTTTTAAACAATTTTCAGCAATTAGATTGTTGCTAAAGGATACGAAATGGAGATACAAAATATATATTTCATAAAAGCAAATTTTGATTAAACTCACACACAACACATACACCCGTAGGCACACACACGCACGGAGAAAACGCGGTATTACATACGTGTTTGTATGCACATGCACGTACATGCTCGCATATACGCACACGCGCAGACATACACAGACACACACTCACATATAAAAATACGAGATAAAGAGAAAGAGGGTTATGTATGCTGAGAGTGAATGAGAGACAGGGAGAGAAGGATGAAGAGAGATCAATTTCAGAAGCTTTGAACACAATATATTGAACTAAATATTTAACCGAAAGAGACTATACGTAAAATAAATAGTATAATATATCGCATACCGTATTGGGTGTCGGAATAAAGTGTTTAAACCACTACCTTAGCGATTTCTTTTCAAATGTCATTATGAAAATAATCTATTGGATTCGATCTTTGAGTTATCGACCTACTTCATATAAATGAGATTATAGATTAATCGCTTCGATTTTCACTCTTTTCATTTATATTCCCTCTTACATAAACGTAAACTATTTAAAAAGCGTGCAATGGAAACAATCTATTCCCTCAAATATTCTACTTTCAAGTTGCCTCGATTATTACAATATTGCGAATATTATATATATATATATATATATATATATATATATATATATATATATATATATATATATATATATATATATATATATATATATATGTATATATATATATATATATATATATATATATATATATATATATACATGTGCGTGTATGTGTATGTGTGTGTGTTTGTGTGTAACTATATATGAATATATGTGTATATATATGTGTATGTGCGTGCGTGTGTGTGTGTATATATTGGAGCTGCTTCATTTCTACCATTATAAAGATAATAATAATAATAATAATAATAATAATAACATCGAAAAATACCTTTAGAATGTGAACCCAGGTTCGAAATTTCCACAAGACACCTGAAAAAGGCTGGAGGTTATATCAGCCAAAACGTCGTGTTAACAACAAACAAGATGAGGACAAATATCCGTAGAATGTAAATATTGTGTATAATGTAAATAATGTACATAATTCCTCATCTCTTAAATATAGAACTGTATTTTCTAAGAGAGGAGTCACGCTTATTGGTGATGTACTCTATCGATGATGAGAAGAGAGAAAACAAATATTCCTTTTTCCTCTAAAAGGGAGGTGCGATGCCACACGCTTGTCGAAATAGAGTATTTCTCGTGAAGTCGTAGAATTAATATAATCTAAGGAATAAACATGTATGAAATTAGAATTGTGATCTGATTATGAATGTAAATTTGTCCATCACGCGAACATCATTCTTTTGCTTCTAATTTTTACAAGCCTAATCACTGATTAAAACTTAATTACTTCCATGTATTGTAAAAAATTATACTTGTTTGTCAGATGCCGTATTAGCAATGTTATGCGTGTGCAATCGAAGGGTGGGAGTGTTAGAAGTTATAAATCCAAGTATCGATAGCTTGAAATTTTTGAGTTTGTGAGAGAGAAGTGGAAAAGCTAGAGTATCGACGGTGCAGTCTCATCAAGCTGAAATGGG
>NC_142930.1:104237475-104267475 GCF_046866305.1 Octopus bimaculoides | reverse complement strand
ACAATACAATCTATGCAACACGCAACAAGATTCCATATTATTATATTACGGCTCACCAAAAGTGAAAGATCCCAACAAGATCGAAATGCAGTTTAAGATCAGTTTAAGATATCATTAGATCAGTGAACGAACATGTGGTATACAATTAGCTCTTTTTTTTTTGTGCCATTTTGTTGTTAATCTTATTCTCATTGTAGCATTAATGCTGTTGCTATTTCCTTTTGTTTTCAATCACTTTCTTATACATTGTACTAATTATTTCATTGCTCTCAAATTACAATATTCCTTCTTAAAATTAATGGAAATACACATTGAATAGTATACGCATATCTTTATTTATTTCGCCCTTGTGGTTACGACAGTAACGGAACCTCCACAGACATACTATTTTGCAAGGAAATAAAATAACATTTTCACGATCGGTGCTCACAAGTCTGCCCTCATTGCCGCTGTTTAAAAATATAATTTTAAATATTAGTATTATTTGTAATATTTTTTATTAAAATTATATAGAAATTTTATCATTAGGCACTGTGTGGTAAGAAGCTTGCTTCCCTCACTACAGTGAAGAGGTAATTTTTACTGGCTCTCGGTAAGCGTTTTGTTGTTGTTATTGCTGTTATTGAATGTCTTGGCTGTTGAACGAAGAAATTATCGTAGAAAAAAACTGTTGAACTGTTTTAATTCCCGGTTCAACCGGGGAATAATTATAAAAATTATTGTAGTTGCTGGCCATTGTGGCATTTTGTTAAAACATTTTATTTTATTTTGTGAACTCTGAATAGTCTTTCTAGACTATTTTTGTGCCCCTCCCCCTAACGGGGGTGGGATTTGAACATTTTTGTACTGTTTCAGAGGAAAACTTTTTTATAGGTTTCCCAGTTTGTGTGGGAAACCAATTAAATTTATTTTGAATTTCATGTTAATACGCCAACCGAATTATGTCGGTTGAGATAATACGTGAGCAGTGTACTCTCGAAGAGAGTGAGTATAATAGCCAAAAATAATTCTCCACGGTTGCCACAGTGGCAACAGAAAATATTGAAATAAATATCCAATAATTGAAAAACATGTTTAAAAGAATGAAGGAGGAGGGTGGTGATGTTATGATATCACCCTCCTCCAGTGTTTTAGACACGGAGAAACGGACCGTAGTGTTTAAAACCTTCTGTCTAAAGGACAAAAGGTTTAAACACTTTGAGAAAAATATTATCGAGAGATGCTTAGCCCCGATATGGAAAGATATTGTGTATATTGCAAGGGGATGGGCATATGGTTGTGTGGAGGTCCGTTTCTCAGAGGAAGAGGTGGCCGCGGGCATTCTGTGTGTCCCCTTAAAAACAACGAGGTGCTACTGCTACCAACATATATGGGGAAGGGAACTACTAGCGTGAAAATTAATGAAGTGCCACCGGAATTCGACCCGAAAGAAGTGGTGGCCGCCCTGTTGTTTAGTAGGACGGACCATATAAAAATTCTATCAGTGAAATGCTCTTCCCCGCAGTATTGGCTAGGGAAGAGCGTCACAGTAATTATTCAAGGGGCACAAGAAGACCTTCAGGCACTACCAGGAAGAGTGATCGTGGGCAATAATGTGGCCCTTAGAGTGCAGGTGGAAGGAAGAAAACCCACCTGCTACAAATGTGGAAAAGTGGACCACATTCGTGTGGATTACCCACAATATAAAGAAAAACTGTTGCATGCACAAGGCCCTTCAAATGTGGAAAAAATACCCACTCCCGGAAACACACCAACCCCAACAAGCACAAAAACTCCCACCCCCGCTGTTACGGCGCCAGCCCCCAAACAAATAAATGGAAAAACCCAGCCCTCACATACACAAACCCCCACACTAACAAAGCCCCCCACTGTGACACCCGCTGAACTACTTGTGGCTCCCCCAGGAAATAGTATGGAAATAGTAGAGGGAGAATTCACAATGGTGAAAAAAAAAACAAAAAAAGAGAGCACATACACTATCCCCATCCATATCCCCCACAAAAAACAACACTGACGCAACACAGACACCAAAAAAAATCCCGCCCCGCCGACCCAAGACAAAAGGAAAAAAAATTGGAAAAACTAGAAGATGAACTAGTGCTAATCGAGTACGATACTCGAAGCTTGTACCTTGACGGCGTCATAGTACCACACAAAACCGCAAGGCTTTACAAAAAAAAATGATCACCATGAAAGATGTGCATGGATCAGAAAAAATACGTTTAAAGAACTGGAGGCTAGGGAACCGAATAAAATAAAAATAATAGAAGTGCTACCAAAATACTTAGAGGAGGAGGAAAGTAGATGGGCCGACGAGCGTATAGCGAGATCGGCCCCAACCTCTCCAGCAAAACGTAAGTAGAACTTTTTCTTCTTTCAAATCGCCTCTCTGAACATTGGATGTTTAAATGTGCGTGGTCTGAGCTCGAAGTGGAAGCAGGCATGTTTCCTCGACGACCTCAGATCGCACAATATACATGTGATGGTTGCTACAGAGACCAAGCTGGACAGTCTACGAACCTTCTTGCCTCTCCTGAATGGCTATGAGAAAATCATGGCTCCTGACTAGACCGGGGGGCGAGGGGGTGTAGTGGTACTGATCCGCAATGGCTTGGCTCTGCAGACAAGTACAGTCTATGTGGACCCTGAAGGTGGGCTGGTCGTCCTTGATGTGACGTACAGCAGTAAGGCCTTCAGGCTGATCGTACTCTACGCACCATGCGCTAGAGGTTTCCAAACTGACTTTTATCGGCGCCTAGAGGGCTGTCTCGTGACATCGAAGACATTAGTAGTGTTAGGGGACTTCAATGCTATTGTTGACGCTCGCATCGATAGCGTCGGCTGGATTCATAGAAAAGTGAACTCACGCCTCGTCGATCTGCTTGAGCGATTTAAGCTAGCAGACCGTTACAGGCTTGAACATCCGACCGTGCCAGAGTGGACCTGGATGAGTGGCGACGGAAGGTTCAAGTCTTATCTAGATAGGATAGTAATAAGAATTATAGATAAGCCTAGTTTACTTGTCCACAACTTGTCCAATTGTCCTACACTGACCATAGAATGGTTAAGTGTAGGTTGGACGTAGATAGTACAACTAGTAGAGGATCCGGCTACTGGAAGCTGAACAAGACTATTTTGACTTGTGAAGCATACCGTAGTCGGATTAAGGAGTTGGTACATAGAGCGTTAACCGGTACCGTGGTTAATAACCGGTGGTGGTTCGCCCTCAAAAGAGCCATTCGTTTCGAGTCTATTAGGTTTGGCAAACGGCTAAGACTAGATAGGACTAGAGTAGAAGGGCAGCTAGTTAAGAACTTAGAAGAGGCGCTGAGGTTGGGCTCTGCATACCACATTCTGGCAGCGAGAGCGGCATTGGACCGTCACCTCAAAGCTAAACATGAGGAGTGTAGAGTCCGGGCTAAAGTGAGAGCATTGGGCCGCGAGGGAATTAACGTTGCCGGATGGGCCCGCACGGTAGAAACCCAACGGACCCAAGCAAGGGGGACAAGATAGGGAACTTTAGGCCCATAACTCTGTTAAATGCAGAGTTAAAGATTTTGGCTAAGGTGTTAGCGAAAAGGTTGGCGCGGGTCGTGGGCGAACTTGTTGGGGAAGCACAAACTTGTGCTATCCCGGGCAGGTCGATACACGGCAATCTCCACCTTATACGCTACTCATTAGAGAGGATAAGGAAACTTTCTGGCTTAGCAGGAGGGGCACTGGTACATTTAGACCAGTCTAAGGCGTTTGATAGGGTCGACAATCGGTATTTGGCGGCGGTCCTCGAGTAGGTTGGCCTAGGCCCGACCTTCTGCGGTTGGATTGCTGCTTTGTACAGCGACATCGAGTCTGTCGTCAAGGTAAACGGGTTCTTTTCGAAACCGTTCAGGATCGAGCGTTCAGTTCGTCAGGGGTGCCCCCTATCCCCGCTTCTGTATGTGTTGGCCCTGGAGCCATTGCTGCAGAAGTTGGAGGCACTAGGGGGCGCTCCGCTTTATCTATGGTGTGGAAGGAGAGCTACAGCGTACGTGGACGACATTTCCATCATCATGGCGGATGAGGGCAAGATTCCAGTGGTGGAAAAGGCCATCAAAAGTTATTGGGTCGATTTGCAACTCGGCATCTGGAGGGGCAAGCCGATGACGTCCAATAACGTCGTGGGGCGTTGGACGCAAGGTCCTGTTAAGTTGCTCGGGGTCTGGATAGGTCCAGACCTCCAGATAGAGAAAAAATGGAGTGAGGTGGCCCGAAAGGTGACCGCTCTAACCCAGACCTGGTCTGGGCGGGCGTTATCATTGCTAGGAAGGGCGGAGGTGGAGCAGATGTTTATAGCATCAGTAATTACCTACCGCCTGACCGTGGTGCCTTGCCCCGATTTGTGGCTGAACAAGTTGGACAGAATCCTTTTCCGCTTTTTGGGGAAAGGAAGAAAACCACTTGTAAAGCGCTCTGTCTGCTGCCAGAAACCGCTAAAAGGTGGGCTAGGGATGCCTTGGCTGAGGATGCGAAAACTCGCGCTAAAGTTGAAGCACATCTGGCTTTACCTGGATGGAGAACAGGTGTGGTCACCGCACGTTCGGTTCTTCCTTCCAAAGTTAGTGTCCTTAACGGACATTGGTACATGGATTAAGCAGAGACCTAAGCTGGGAGACTGGCATTTGGAGTGCCGCCAGGCGCTCCAGCTACTCTCTCGGGCGGCAGTGCCGGCAGCAGGAGTTCCACCGCGGATTTTTATAGCGGGTTAGTGGAATCTATGTCAGAAGACGCCTTGGGGGAGACCCTAGGCTACGATGAAAGTCAGTTGGTCAGCCTATTTAGGAGAACGTTCGGGCCGAGGTATCTGGATAATTATCAGAAATCCCTGGCTTGGCAATGTTTCCGAGCGGCGTTACCTGTTCGCGACAAGCTGTCAAGGCACGGAAGTGCCGTCTCGCCGACATGGCCGAGATCTGCGCAGGATAAGGAAACCGTCTTGCATGCATTTGTGGGCTATTCGGAGTTGTCGGGATGATAGCCTTTGCAGAACAACTGTTATCAGTGATAGGAAGAGTACAGCTATCAGCTGAGTCTATCATCGAGACTGTACCACCTCCTTTCCTTAACAGGGAAAGAAGGCCTGTTTTTTCTCCGTAGTAGCCATACTGAAAAAAACAGTATGGAAGACCCGTGTGAAAGGTATAGTGACAGGTACCTTTGTCTCCGGCCAGGGGTTGGTTAACTTTTTTTAGTTACCACCTCAGTAGTAAGATCAGGCTGGAGAGAAAGTGCCTGTCACGGGATATGTTTACGAAAAGATGGAAGTCTGTGGAGCGCAAGCTGAATGAGATTGGCACCAAATAAGTGAGGTCAATTTGGGAAGCAAAGGTTCTACCAGGATGGTCGGTTGCCTTCCTTCTAGCTACCTCATTGCGAAGCGCAATGATTTCTTGTGTAATATTCTAAAATTAATTATTAAATCAATTTCAATCATATTTTAATCTATTCGTAACTTTTAAAATTAAAAAAAAAAACGTTTAAGCTTCTTCCCCCTTTTATTTGTCTGTCCTTGTTTGTCCGCTCTCTGTAACGCCTCCAATGGCGAATTTTAATGAAATAAAGAAGCTTGCTTCCCGACTACATTGTTCCGAGTTCAGTCCCACTGCATGGCAACTTGGGCAACTGTCTTCCACTATAGCCTCAGGCCAACCAAAACCTAGTGTGAGGATGTGGTAGACGGAAACTGAAAGAAACCCGTCCTATATATATATATGTATATATATATATATATATATATATATATATATATATATATAAGCAATGTTAATTCTCTAAATGAAGTATTAACAGTAACTGCACGATAAAGTGTAGTATATTGCCACTTAAGTGTGGCTGACCCCTAGTAACATCCACCCCTAGGGGTCAGCCACACTTAAGTGGCAATATACTACACTTTATATATATATATATATATATATATATATATATATATATATATATATATATATATATATATATATGTGTGTGTGTGTGTTTGTGTGTATGTGTGTGTGTATATATGTATGTATGTGTGTGTGTGTGTGTATGTGTGTGTATATATATATATATATACGTGTGTGTGTGTGTGTGTGTGTGTGTGTGTGCCTGTCTTTGTCCCACCACATCGTTTGACACCGATGCTACCTCCCGGTAACTTAGCGGTTCGTCAAACGTAATTGATAGTATAAATTCTAGGCTTACAAAAAATAAGCCCTGGGGTCCATTTGTTCGACTAATGGCAGTGCTCCAGCATGACTGCTGTCAGACGACTGAAAGAAGTAAAAGAATAAAAGATTTATTCTTATTATCATTACTTTGCTTTGGCTCAGGTTTGGTCTTATTCCTGGTATAATTTATGTGGGTAGCGGGTTACTACCTGTAACCTTAGGTACACACCTTTTCGGCAACTGTTGAAGTGCTAAGAAACTTCCTGATAATTCTCACTGTCCCTAAGAGACAAACTTTCTGTAGGAGCTTTCCCGGGCATTCTACTTCACAAAAACATCTGGTATATTTACCTTGATAGTTCGATCTGTACATACTGGGAAGTCCTAAAGAATAATTACATTTTCTCCCTCAGTTACAGCCTCAGGGTGGTGCTTGTACCTTTTGTCAGCAGTTTGTAGTTTTGATTTTATAATGCCGGCACATTATCCAATGTTGATATTGGCCAACTCTGTCATGTCTTGATTTGTACTCTACAGGTGCTAAAACCTTACATCCAGAGATTAGGTGGTCGACTGTTTCTATCCCATTGTTGCAGTATCGGAACTTTGGGTCTACACTATTTTTCTTCACATTGGCTTCATAGATCCGGGTCAATAAGCTTTGATATTGGGCATCGAAGATAAAGCCTTCACTTTCTGCCTTTAGCCCTGAGCTCGGGCCATGGATCTTTTCTTTTGTCACTCCCATTATGTTTCTTTTTCTTGACATCACCCACATTTTCTGCTACAACGATACTTGCTGCCGTGATCAAATCTTTTGTTTCCATGATGTTATTTGTTCTGATGTATTTCAGAATTTCATTGATAATTTTCGACTGTTGGTTCAATTTCCATCGTTCAACTTTTTTAAGGTTACAAATAATGTCGCTTTCATTCTCCTGTAGTCTTATCGCAATTCCGTCGTAGATTGCCTTTTGTTCAACTGTCATGTCGCCATTAATTTTATTGTTTTCTTTTAGATCATCTATATGCCTCTCATCAAATAAACTACCACTGCTCCTTACCTGTTCTATGAAATTACTTTTATTAGTAAAACTGTATTTTCATCGTTATCTCTGCTGCTATTTTCCATGACTCGTCTTTTGATAGCTTCGAGCTCTACTTCTGTGAACCAGCAATTTTTTCCTCATTGCTCAAGCTTGATCACATAGTCTCTGTTCCGTGAGTCGAAACGATCCCTTTTCTCTCCAATGATCATACATACCTTGTCGATAACATCTAATTTGAGCACCATTTTCATCTACCGGGCTGCCCAGGTAGTAACAGCTTAATTTGCTTGCTCCATCTACGCCCTGTGCGGTGGTCCCTTTCTGAATATCGACAGGCTGGAGCCCAACCAGCATCTCTGAGCCTACCGGGTGTAACACTGTCACCATCATTGGCTTCAGTTTCTTTATCGCCCTTATACACAATATTCTGTTTTTTTCCTTGTCACTCATATGAGGTGGCGATTATGAGGTTGCGCAGTTACTAATGTTTTTATCGTGACACCATCACTAGATGTAACATTAATTAGTTCATGAGGATGAGGAGGAGGCTCCACCAGTCTCCTTTCATTAATATTATTATTTTCATCAATGATATCATTGATATAGTTTTTTATGTGCAGTAGCAGCAGTGATTACAGCACCAGCATCCGTAGCGTGTTTTGGGGTAGTGTTAAGGGTGGTATTTGGGTTTCATATACCTGTACTATCATAATAATAGTAGTTCTAGTGTTAAGTTAGTGTTAGAAGTATTTAGTATTAGCAGCTGCAACATATTATTTTTTTGTTATTGTTATCATTATCACCATCAGCACAACCACCATTGTTTTAAGGAAAAGCTGGGTAGCAGTTTGGTGAATAGATCATAATCTTTTTGACTTGACAGAGCGAAAAATTGGTACGACTGCGAACCTGAAAGCATCGTCGAAAATAGAAATCCAAAGATCCTATGAGATTTTATGATTCAGTGCGACCATGAGATAGAGAATAGGTAGCCGGACATAGACATAGCCTTAATTGAGAAAGAAAACAAACTATGCTGGATCATTGATATAGCATGCCCAGCTGACAACAAGGTGTGCGATAAGGAAGACAGAAAAGTTGAGAGATATGACAGGTTAGCTTGGGAAGTTAAGCAGCTGTGTCGATGAAAAAGGTAGCAGTAGTACTAATAATTGTCGGAGCCCTGGGAATAGTGAGTAAATATCTCGAGAAGTGGAACAAATAGGGGCTGCAATAAGATTGGAGCACTTGCAGAAAACAGAACTGCTTTGAACTGCTCGAATACTCAGGAAGGTGCTCGAAAAATAAGAGGCGTTACCTTACTTCACTGGTAGTGAACACTGACACTGTAGTACATCTCCAGCGTTAGAAGCTGTGCAAATGCAATAATAATAATAATAATAATAATGATAATAATAATAATAATAATAAGAATAATAATAATAATAATAATAATAATAATAATCCCTTTTACTATAGGCATCCCTATGTTTTGCTGGTACTTAATTTGTCAACCCCGAAAGGATAAAAGACAAAAATCAACTTCGAAATGCCGCTCGGCATTTCGTCTAGTATGCCAATGATTCTGCTAGCTGACCGCCTTAATAATACCGATAATGTTGATAATACTTATAATAATATGGGAGCTCGAGCTCTAGACCATCTCGTCTGGGGATGTTCTGTGCTGAAACCAAACAAATGCAAATATCGCGACGATATTCATAAATATGTGAACACTGCAAAATCAGCACTCTTGCTTACTGGTTTGAACATCATCCTGAATCAGTCGTTGAAGGCCAAACTGTCGCTATCCACTAGCATCTTCCACTCAACACTGACAGAACGATCCAGTCTAATCGACCAGGCACAATTATTAAAGACGGAGAAGAAAATACTTGTAGACTAGCAGACGTAAGTGTTACCAGTGATAAAAAAATATATGTAAAGAATTAAACAAATCAAATAAGTAAATATAAGGACCTAGAAATTGAAATACAAAAGATGTGGCGTCATAAAGCGAGAACTGTTCCTGTTATTGCGGGTGCCCTTAGTATGATGAGAAAGAGATGTTAGAAAGATCTTGATAAATATCTTAGGAGAACTATTTCTCAGAGATATCCAAAAGATTATGAGACAAGTACTGTCCACATCCTTAGAAAAAGTCTATCAATTTAGATGTATGTGTTGTTTTACATTCAGATATTGCAACTATCACTTGGCCTCCCCAAACTTTCAGTCATGCTGTAACATATCTTACTCTTCACTCTCCCTAGGACACTGTCTTGACGAGTAATTCTAAGAAACACGGAAATGAACAGTAAATAATGATAATAATAATAATAATAAAGATGATTAAAACTAAGAAAAAATACAATCCTTTAAAATTTGATGCTGGAAGAATTTGGAGAATGAGAAGAGTAACGGCCAAGCCGATAATAATTGGTGTGTTGGGACCGGTAAGTAAAGATATAGACAAACACCTGAAGCTCATTGTAATAGAATGCCCAGTTGAGTTCCCACAGAAAAATTGTCTCTTAGGAACACCAAGGATTATCAGGAGCGCTTGAAAAACAAGTGAAACTTGTGGATACTTAAGGTTACAGGTAGTAACCCGCTACCCACATAATAATAAAAACAATCTAGTGTCTTTATTTTAATGACCTATCAATGTATACAGTGAGCTCCTCTGACTTTGGTGTCAGGAAGACAATCGGCAAGAAATGAATACAAAATTGAATGGTGGTAATAATAATAATAATAATAATAATAATAATAATAATAATAATAATAATAATAATGACGATGATCATATAATAATTTATGATTCCCTCCCGAAGGCACATATGTCAATAGTTGAAGTGCAGGAAAATACGATTGTTAATCAAATTATTCAAACTATAATACTAACGCATGTTATATTAACTCTGATGCTACGAAAATATCACATGCTGCAGGACAGATTTCATTTCATGCATAATTATGGGTAATCGATAATATAAATGACTGGACAAGTAGGGAACACCACAGAAGTTATAATAGGGAAAGTTGTCAAAACGGAGAATACTCGTCTCCAATCTATACGCCTTAGCAAGCAAGTAAATTTAGCCTGGCACATTTAAGTGAACATACGATAAAATTTACATTCTGCCTATGGTCTTCGCAAGACCGAAATATTTCTATACTCCAATAACAATATATGAAACAAACGATTGCTGCTTTCATTTCAAAGTTAAATTTCATGTCTCTGGACTTAACATTATAAAACTGGTCGAAAATCCGACCGGTATCGCTAAAACAGTTTCTTGAGTGGTTAGTCTAGTACACTGTATGTTCGGTTATCTATCCTATACCCGTGAAATATAATTCTTTTGAAAGCTGTTTATATACTCAGAAATCATGTTGTAATATAAGATGAGTTGTCTCGCCGTCTATTTGGACAACTTTCCGTTTAAATTTGGTATCTAACGATCGACAATGTGGCTTCAGACTAGAACATGATACATAATAACAGTAGTAGAAATTATTATATAGCTTTATAAGTATCGGATAGCTAGCTACACATCTTTTGAATTGTTCAACGGTCTGTTAAAACATTAGACCGCTTTATTTCTTTAATATAAAGATATTCTCCGTTTACAGTCAATGATAGAATATTGATTGGAAGAAAAAAAATCTCTTCATAATTTCACTGTAGAAGAGCGACGAAGACACTCGTACAGACATACAGATACTGACGCAGGTATGCACCCAATATATATGTGTGTGTGTGTATAGTTTTTGTAACTTTCCTCCGTGTGTGTGTAACAAACAGGACACAGAAGTCTGTCGATAAGCCAGCTGGAGGAGATGTCCTCCTGGGGCTAAAAGCAACAGTAACATCCACCCCTAGGGGTCAGCCACATTTAAGTGGCAATATACTTCACTTTATCGTATATATATATGGTTTTAGAGAAAAGAACCAAAGTATAAATGCCTGAATATTGATAAGTCGTAATGTCGGGATGTGCAAACTCATCCAATAAACTACACTGTAACAGTGTTATAACACTACAAAAACTAAATCAATAACAAACACGTAACAAACTTATATGCCACCTCCCCCCACTTTTTTCTACTTAATTCCCCGGGATGAAATTGGAATATTTTTCGTTTGGCTCTACTTGCAAAATTTCTGTTTGTTTTGTTTTCTTAGTCGATGTACTCGTTGGTTCGACTATTCCTTGAGGCACCGGGCGTCAAAAATGTCATAAAGAAATTCCATTGGTACTTCATTCCTTATTCGTTCTTCCGTAAACCGTTTTTTCAGCTGGTTTAGATGTATTTTGTGGTCCCACGTATGACCTTTTACCAAGTACGTTATTTGTCTTAAACGTTCATTTATTATTCCTTCTTCCCAACTTTCCTTTCCATTTCTGTATATTTAAAAAAAACACATTGTCACTGATTTTGAAGTATTTTATCTTATTTTCTGTGTTTTTCACTATTTTTTCTTTTCTTCCCAGTAGTAATTTGTCAAACACTGACCTGACGTCCCTGCCGAACGTTAGATCAGCCAGTGAATACCTGAAGCGGTGTTGGGGTTAGATGTTATTCGGTAGACACTTAAAAATTACGTCAATGCAGTATCAGCTAGTACCTCATTGTCAGATTTTTCAGCTCCCCCTTAAACGTGTCTCCAAAACGTTCCGCTAGTTCATTCGATCTCGGATGGTATGGCGGAGTAGTAATTTGCTCCATTTCATGCATTTTGCAAAAAATTTAAAATTCCTTCGAAATGAACTGTTCCATTATCAGACACTATAGTGCCTGGGACGCCATATCGCACAAAAAGTTCGTCCTTTGGAGGTTGGCTTCCAAAATTTTACATATTTCAGGCCATTTCGTGTAACTATCCACAAATCTCAGATAATATCCTCCATTTAACGGTCCTGCGAAGCCTATGTGTAATCTTGATCAAGGTATCTCAGTCTTGGGCGAAGGCTGAGTTTTTATATGTCGTGCTTTTGCTACTAGGACTCAAACCTTGAAGGCTTTCACCAATATTTCAATATCTTGATCCATATTCGGCTCCTCCAATGTACGTATCTCCCCCCTTAGTGCTTTCATTCTCGTTATTCCCGGAATTCTTTTAGGATACGATTTTACAAAGAAACAGGTATTACAACCCTCTGAGCGTACATAAGTACGACATCACATATCGAATACCATTTCGAATCTATGTTACGCTCGGCTACATGAGTTTTTGTATTTGTTTCTGACCTCTATTTTTTCGTTTTTATTTTGAACACATCCTTCTCTGCTTTAATTTTTATTTCTTCTAAAGTGACAGGTAGTTCGCGAACTACGTTGCAGAGTATATATATTTTTTTCAATTTTAGCTCTTAATTCCGCTATTACTGTGTCTTCTAACAGTTCATTGTATTGAGGTATCAATCTTGACAGCCCATCCGCATGTCCCAGTTTTGTTTTTACGATGGTAGAAATTCAATCTTAAAGTCATAATGTAGCAGGATCGTCCCCTAGTGCTGCAATCGGTTGGCTGTATGTGTGGTAAATTGACAACAATGGATGGTGATCTGTCTGCAGACTGAATTTCCATCCATGTATGAATTTGTGAAATTTTTTCTCCGCAAAAAAATAGCTGATGCCTACATCTCAATATAGCTGTAATTTCTTGTATAAAGGTGTGGTAATAGTTTGCGCGCCCCAAGAACAGAACACTTGTAACGTTGTAAAACTTTTCGGGTGAGGCATATTTTTATTGCAGTAGATCTTGAAGGATCTGGCCTGCAACCATTTTTATGGATAACTTGTCCTAGATACTTTATTGATGGCATGAGAAATTAGCATTTTTCCTCGCTAAGTTTAAATCTATACTCCTTTATTCTTTCAAAGACATTCTTAACATGTTCCTCATGCTAGCCTCGAGACTCGCATTTTATGAGTATTAAATCCAAGTAGTCTATTGAAAAATCTGTATCCGCAAGCATAGTGTCTATCACCTGTTGGAAAATACTAGGTACCACTTTTATCCCAAAAGGAAAACGATTGAATTTATATGAAACTTTATGGGTGTCTATCATTAATATAAAAATGAGAATGTCTGTTGGTCTGTCTGTCTGTCTGTATGTCTGTCTGTCTGCGTGAATCCCTAAAACTCGAGAACTACGCAACCAATTTCATTCAAATGTTACACATGCCTTACTTAGGGTTCCAGTTGTGTTTTAGTCAAAAAAAATTATTAACTTCTTGCAGAGTTCGAGCACACGGCAACATAATATCTCCTCCACTATTTAAGTATTACGTGTCAAAAGTGAAACAAAAACACTCATGTCAAATACTTTCACTTTAAAAATGAAACTATTCCACTAACTGAAACAATCACATTTCGATACTGTAGTGACATATACTTTCACAGAGAGAGAAAGAGAGAAAGAGAGAGACAGAAAGAGAGAGAGAGAGAGAGAGAGAGAGAGAGAGAGAGAGAGATGTATATGTATACATATACACGTATATGTACACCATTTCGATACTGTAATGACATATACTTTCAGAGAGAGAGAGAAAGAGAGAGAGAAAGAGAGAGAGAGAGAGAGAGATGTATATATATATATAGATGTACATGTAATATGTACACATATATACATATATACATGCATACAGATATCTATACATATATACACCCATCACACACACATACACATGCACACAAACACACACATTAGTCATTTGCTTTCTTATCCAAAACTACGTCAACAGTACTGAATGGATCTTTATGAAATTTGGAAATTATATTCTTTGCATAACGGCCATAACTCCCATGAAAATTCATATATTTTTGATGTTGATGAAATTTTAACCCGAACATAACAGATGAGCATTATTTAGAAAATGATGTCACACGTTATCGAGGCTACCATTCTTTCTGGATGTGCAAAAGGGAATGACGTCTTTATTCCAAGAATTCCTCCTACTCCATCAGGAGCAGACATTCTTTTTACATTCAGAAGACTACAATTCCCCCTTCGTGTGACTTTTGCCATGTCCATAAACAAATATCAGGGTCAAACACTGTCTGTAGCTGGTCTTCTCTTGGAAGAGCCCTGCTTCTCACATGGACAACTGTATGTTGGCTGCTCAAGAGTGGGCAGCAACAAAAAACCTATTTGTATATGCTCCACAAGGGAAAACAAGGAACATAGTTTACAATGAGGTGTTATAATCACAACAGCAAGAAAGTATGTACATGATCACCTTCTTTTACGAAACTTCATTGACTTTCATATATTTATATTGATATACATATATATACGTGTGTTTGGGTGCGTGTGTGTATATACATCTCTATATATAAAGATGATGCGTAGTCTAGACGGCGTTTTTAGATTTCATTATTCTCTTTAACCCGGGCAACGCCGGGTATTTCTGCTAGTCATTAATAATTTCGAACATTCCTCCTCGACTTGTAACTGTTAGCACGCCTCCGACAAATCCAACTTTGAAATTTTTTTTCCTCCATTGAATTTCGCAAAACTTTCGTCCGAACTTGGTAATGGGCAATTGTACGTCATCAAACATTCGTTCAAATCTGTTCTTATGTTCGATGTTTCCACATCCAAAATATTTCAGATTTTTAAAAGGACAATTTCTCTTAAAATGTATTTTCCCACACCCATAGCATGGTTTGGGTCTTGATTGCTGTTTATCTTTTTAGTTATATGTTACAGGCCGATATGTAAGTATATTTTAATTTTTCTGCTTCCTGTCGTAAATTTATAATATTTTGGCATTCTTCAGTCACTGCCTGTAGAGTTGGTTTCGAATTTTGTTCTAGTTTTATCAATATCCGAACCTATATCTTTGCATCTTTGTTTGCCGTTAATACTCTTACAATGATTAGACATTTGACATGTCCGGGATTAATTCGTTTAATTTTAATTTTTCACATTCTCTGTTTACGATTCCGGCAGACGTGACGATATCTTCAATTTCTTGTCTTTCAAACTCAGTCACTCCCAGCTAATATTAAACTGTGAACTTCTTTCACTGAATATTTTAGGTAACAGTTTAATTGTTTCCTCGAAACAAATTTCGGATGGTTTTCTTGACAGGATGTCATACTTTTCATGTTCTGCGGGTGATAACTTCCTTAAGAGAATTCACACTTTCTTTTCGTCCATCCAGTTTCTACATTCTTCTTTAAATGTTACTTCATGAATTCTGAAGTATGCAGAAAACGTAATCCCTTCTTGATTATAAGTAAATTCTTCAAATGATTTAGCAACCCCGTCTGCTGAAAACGAAGATGAAATGTTTTTTGATTGCAACAATAATTCCAACAACCGTTGATTTTTTTCTGCTGTTGCTGTTGTTGTAGTTGCTGTTTTACCTGTTGTTACTGTTTCTGGTGTTCTTGTTGTTACTGTTGTCGTTGTCGTTTTAACTGTTGCTGTTGTTCTTGTTGTTGTAGTTGCATTTGCAAATGTACAGCGGAAGCTAATAGGTCTTCCATGCTAAGAACGTCCACAGTGGGCTTCGAACGTCTCGTCGCCACTATTATATCCTTGAGATGGATATAGACTACACTGTAACAGTGTTATCACACTACAAAACTAAATTAGTAACAAAAATGTAACCAACTTATATCTCTTCTCAATGACTTCTGCGACTGCCTTCTCACATGTGACTGCACTCACCACACTGTACCTCGCACTGTCAGTACTCATGCGCCTTTATAAGGTTAAGGACAGTTCACTTGCTATCTCACAAGGGTGTTTACCACAGCATATCTTAAGTTTCGTCTGACGGTACTAGGCTGGCTGCAGATTTTCTCGAACCAGCATTGAACATCTCTGAGACTAGCAGATCAACCTCTTTTTGCTATATTTTGTCCTGAGCCTGAATTCCTCCACTGGTTAAAGGCAGTATGCGATTAGTGTGAAATACGACACACAAACCAGGTTTACATCAGTTTGACAGAGTTCATTGTCAACCATAAAGCACATGAACGGGAATGTGAAACACTGAGTAAAAGTTTTCTGTTATATTTCTGGTGCTTTTAAATAAAGCATATTACCTTGCCTCTGGTATTTGAGTACTCCTTTTTCCACCGTGTTGCACATTTATGTGCTTACTCCGGTATATGTATATATATATATATATATATATATATATATATATATATATATATGGTGGTATGAGATGCAAATGAATCCTTCTGCATATGTGTGCAGATGAAATATTTATGTTGTTGTTTGTGTTGTAACCACTGCTACTGTAATGGTCTAGTTGTTTGTAGCAACGATGGAGACGAAACTCTGCCCTTACTACTTCTGCTATGAGACACCAATCCCTGATTTGGTTAGTTTGGTCAATTATGTAGCACTTAGGCGCACGAATGGAAAAATAAGATTAGTTGCAATCAAATTAAATTGATATTCAATATAGGCTAAATGGAACCCATGCTAAAAATATTAACAGTTCTGCTCCTTCCGACATATATTATGGTTATCATGTTATCAATTTAAGTGAATAAAAATGATTATATATAAAATCACAACTACTGAATACATTCAGAATACACCAGCAAACAATATACCACGCTAATATTTGTGACTACTTGAGAGAAATAATAATAAATATGTTTCCTAAAATATACCCCATGGAAAACACCCTTCCAAGAACCATTTATATATAACCACTGAAAATATCGATATTATGCATGTAAATGATTAAACATTTATCCATCTTTAAAAGACAAATATGACAAAATTCACCGTTTTACGTCATCAACGAAATTAGCACGTATGAGGTTTGTTGAGAGACGTTTTACCTCACAGCTACAGCATAAATTGGGAAATAGTTAAAGATAAATATTAGGTGAAAAACAAATTTACGCTAAAACAAGGCCAAGAAAATTCTCCACATGAACAAAATCCAGAAAACATAGAAGTAAAAATGACAGATCACAATGTCTGAGAAGAGCGAACCTAATGTTGAGGCTGGTGTTTGCTTGATTGAAACACATGATCTAAGAATTATTACTGTACGTTCATGTATGACAGAGTTAATTGTCTTCATACAGTAAAAGCTATGCCAGCAATTTAAAATAGCAACAAGAAACAAGTGATATAAATATACTTAGGTACTGGCCCCATACAGCGCAAATAAAATCACCTATATTAAATTAGTGAGGCCACAGTTAAACTATTGAATAATATTATAAATTGCCATCAGTAAAGGACGTGGTATCTAATGGAAGTAAGAGTTTCGAAAACAATAGTGTGTTTCTGAAATAAATGTAGGATTTACATACACAGGATGATTTATAAACCTACATTACTAGGATTGGAATAGAGGAAAATGAATCAGAATGGAGTGTGATATATCTTCTACAAAAATCTATAACTTACAAATCTATTACTTACAGAGAAAATATGACAGTGCATATGTTA
Source organism: Octopus bimaculoides (assembly GCF_046866305.1). Classification (NCBI taxonomy): domain Eukaryota; kingdom Metazoa; phylum Mollusca; class Cephalopoda; order Octopoda; family Octopodidae; genus Octopus; species Octopus bimaculoides. The sequence goes on along the minus strand of NC_142930.1, from coordinate 104,249,790 downwards.
TGTAGAATACTTTAAATATAGGAAGCAACACTACAAAACCCTGCATATTATCAAGGCCAACGAACACCGCCTATATATATATATATATATATATATATATATATATATATATATATATATATATATGTATGTAAGTATGTATACATACATATATATATGTGTGTGTGTTTGTGTGTGTGAGTGTAAATGTGTGTATGCACGCATATGTATGTATATATGTGTGTACGTGTGCGTGCATGCTTGTGTGTTGCGTGTGTGTGTTTGTGTGTAATCGAACTGGGAACTGGCAGAAATAAAATCATTGACCAATAAAATCAATTTATGAGTTCTATTAATCGAATTGTTCGTAACAATATACTGGACGGTACGAGCAAATGTAAACTACTACAATTTATGGCAAATCAATGAATTACTGAAACTGCAATAAATACATGAAGAAGAAAAAAACGCATAGACTCAGCATGTTCTAAACTAAGTGCGCACTACATAAATAGCATCTATAATAATGCGGACTAAAGGCAGCAAAATAACGTGATAGGCACTATTGAATCTTCTTCGATTATATGCATGTAGCAGTAATGCTGCTGAGTTGTAGCTATATAATAATAGCACAAGTGCAACGCGTACTGTTTAAAAATAAGAGTTTAGACACGCCAGTAAACCATGCTAGACAGCTTTGACAAAAGAGAACACTTTATACAATGTAGGTTGCTATACAAAAGATATGCCAGAGCGGGGGGTAAAAGGGTGAATGAAAATAATAAGGTCATATATAGGATACGTCTTTCATCATTTAAAGATATATTTACTTGTATCATGACAAAAGAAAAAGTAAAAAAACATAGATAAGAATGGACCATTTTGTGCCTTAATGAAAAAACACGATTTGATAAACTAGATTCTATTTCTGTTGAACGCATTTCGTTTACATCTTGCTGAGCCGAACTGCTTCTTTGCGTATTATTGCACTGTTGCTACCATGTATCGATTTGTCATAAATTGTGGTATTTTACTAATCTTTCGATAACGTTCAGTATGATCTGACCAGCAATTCGATTAATACAGCTCATAAATTGATTTTCTTATTCATTTTCTCTCATATTTTTTTTACTCGATTCTTCTAGTGTTCTGTGATTTCCACATTTGTAAATATCATTATATCTCTCTTCAATTCTTTCTATAATTCTCTATTGTCCTTCGCTCCACTCTTCTCTCTCCCTTTCCTTCTTCCTCTCTTACTGCATATATATATATATATATATATATATACATACACACACGCGTCTTCTCACATATATATACCGACATAGATCCATATATGCAACTCTATATGTATGTATATATATATATATATGTATATATATACACACACACACATTTATAAATATATATATATGTCTGTGTGCGTGTGTATATATGTATGCATGTATGTATGTCAGCACGTAAGTACGCATGTATGTATATATGTATGTATGTATGTATGTATGTATGCATGTGAGTGTGTAGATAAATTACAGTACGTTTGTCTCGCAGTATGTGTCTGGCTGTTCGCTTTTGTACATAGAAGTTAAGATAAGTTAGTCTCCACATTTCTCTGCCATTCGCTCTCTTTGTCTCTACTATTTTCAGATATCTATTGTTTTACACCTAGTTAAGCAAACATTCCTACCTACAGGCACACACACATAAACGTTCAAAACTATAAGTTTGCAAATACACACACAGAACCATACACATAGCCACACACATACACAACCACACACAAACACACACACACACACATGCAGACACGCATATCCGTACACCCAACACATACGTATGTATATTAGTAATCATGATGATGATGATTATCATGGACATGATCATCATCATCATTATCATGTTCATATCCATCATCATCATAAGGCATTCACGCATCGACAAAAGCTGACTTTCTTTGGTTACAAAAAATATGTCATATTCCTGACAATAATATGTCATTCATCATCTACACCTTAGATCCGCTGTGATTGTTCTTTTTGGACAAAGTGGGAGAGATTCTGGGTCAACTAAGGAGAAAGGTCTGTTGCTTGAGGTGTAAGAAAACAAAACAACAACAAAACAGCAAGGCAGCATGATATGCACAGCAACAAGTTCATCTTCATAGTTAACATGAGAAGCAGTGGAGCATGGGTAGAATATTATAATATAGGTTATGATTGACAGAGAAAAAATATAAATGAACTTAAATTTTATACTCTAGGACTGTTAACCTTGTCAAAGTGGCAGGTAATCAACAATTTTGTTATTATCTCTTTATCACAGGTTTTGTTGGAGCTCCTGGAGTCTGCATTCGTAGCGGGCTTACTACATGCAGCCTTAGCTGCCATGTACTTCACTCTTTTCAGCTATCTAATACTTTCCCGATTATACTGGCCGTGTCAAGCAGGCAAAGCTTTTGTAACAAATCTACTAAGCATTCTATTCCAATTTCCTTTATATTCCTCTTGATGCTTTCTGATACAGTTCCAAAGAACCCAAAAATAATTTGCACTATCTTCACCTTCTTCATTTTCCATAGCCGGGCTATTTCGTATTTAAGAGAGTTGTATCTATCTATCTTTTGCCTTTCCTTCTTGACTATTCTTGGGTGACAGGGGCATGCAGCATCAACTATGTAACATATGTGGTGCACCTTGTCCACCACCACCACTAGGCCCAATCTTTTATGTTCTAACACATGATCTGTTTGCATTGGGAAATCCCAGAATATTTTGCTAGTCTCCGACTCCGCCACTCTCTGTGGTTTGTACTCATGCCACGTCTTGCATCACTCTAGCCCCCCCCCCCCGCTATTTTCGCACAGTTTCCAAAGTAGCACTTTCGCCACACTTTGTAGTGGTTCTGGGCAAGTCTAGGGCATTCGTTCCTGATATGGGGAATGGCTTCATCCACTCTATTGCAGATGCCGCACAGCGGAGACACTTGCTCATTCCTAAGGTTGACCCTCCAGTTCGTGGGCGGCGAGCTGGCAGAATCGATACCACACCAGCCAAAATGCTTAACGCCGTTTCGTCTGTCTTTACGTTCTGAGTTCAAATTCCGCTGCGGTCGACTTCGCCTGTTGTCCTTTCAGTGTCGATAGAATAACTATCAGTTGAAAACTGATGTCCATGTTATCGACTAGACCCCGCCCTCAAAACTGCAGGCCTCATGATTTTAAGAAAGACTTATTATCATTATTATTATTAAGGCGGTTGGGTGAGAGAATCGTCAGCACGCGGGCATAATGCTTAACGTCATTTCGTCCGTCTTTAGCTCTCATTTCAAATTCCGCCGAATTAGGCTTTGCCTTTCAACCTTTCAGCTCAAGCTCAAACAAGCATCACCCCTAAAGACCTATCCATGACATCATTCCCTTCGTGCAATGCTTAAAGTAAATGTCGGATAATGAAACTGGTAGGTGCGGTTCACCTCAGTATATAGAGTCATATGTTCGCTGATAATCGTGAATGGCCATCTACAGAGACATTGAATACAAAGCTTTTGATTCATTACTGCGGAAATTAGATCCATGCCGCAAGAAGTTAGACGCAGTAGATCGATGTAGTTATATGCGGCTACCTCACTCTCAAAGTGGCGGAGACAAAGTCAAGCAGGTGATCAGTGTTGTTGTAAGTGACTACGGAACGTTGACAGGAGCAAAAATTTACCTATTAAAAGTCAGTAGGCTTGCAACACAGCAGTCCCGATGAAGGGTTTTTGTAACTTCTAAGAAGAAGAAATTTTGGAAATATTACTTTATTTGCGTGTTATATGTATGGCTAAAATTTCATCAACATCAAAAATGTATGAATTTTCCTGGGGGTTATGGACGTTATGCATAGAATATAATTTCCAAATTTCATAAAGATCCATTAAGTACTTTTAACGTAGTTTTGGATAAGAAAACAAATGATTAATGTGTGTGTTTGTGTGCATGCCTATGTGTGTGTATGAGTGTATATATGTATAGATATCTGTATGCATGTATATATGTGTATATATGTGCACATATTACATACACATCTATGTATATACATCTACACATATACATGTATACATATAGATCTATATTTCTCTGTATAAATATCTATACGTATACGTGTACATATACATCTCTATGTATACATATACACTCTCTCTCTCTCTCTTTATATATATATATATATATATATATATAGATATATATATATATATATATATATATATATATATATATATATATATATATATATATATATATATATATATATATAGTTTTGGGGAACTTCGTTTACATGATGCCCGTGTTACATCTTATACCTTTTACAGTCTTCACAAAGCATTAACCAGAGGTCATAATGTCGGCATGTTGTCACTATGCGAATAATCATTATAAAGACAACTCTTTTCCAATACTCTGATAGCTTCCAGTTCTTCATTTCAGCTAACTTTTTCTCAACTATAACTTTAATCTTTATGCTTTCAAACGGCGTTGACTGTTCACATCAAACTGTTCCTGAAAGAAAAAAAAAAAAGAAAAGTCGTCTAGTTTAGTCCGAACCTTCTGTGTGTGTGTGTGTGTGTGTGTGTGTGTGTGTGTGTGTGTAGGTGTATTTGGATATATATACGTATGGGCATGCACGATCCTAGGGATATGCACGTGCAAGTACGAGTTTGAGCGTGTGTATGTCCGTGTGCCAGTTTATGTGCTTGTGCCGGTGTATGCGTGAGTGTTTCGAAGCAGTGTAATCGTCTGCCGAAAAGTAATACCCTTGTAATGAAGTACACCAAATTATTGATGTTCTCATCTACTCTTGTCACCTGAAAAGGACTGAAGCTGGATGGGTCGATTTAAAACCTGAAAACATCGACGCTATTGTTCACAAATTGCGAAACAAATTGAATTGGAAAAATATAAATAACTAAATAACAATTACGTTACAATATTCTGAACCGTATTTAGTTCATTCAATTAGAAGTACTTTAAGTTGTTTTAACGAAGTTATATGAATATAATAGTCATGTAATTTTATATAATCTGTTGGTCATTTTGTCTCTTTTTGGCTTCATAAGTACTTTACTTAGTACAAATAATCTATTTTCAATAAATACGAGCCAGCGATTCTTGGCTGGCTTGGTTGGCTGTGAAATTATTGATTTTGTTAGATGGCCAGATACAATGGAATGTTCTCCAAAATTCACAACCTGTTTGTTACTACAAGTTAAGATATGCTTCACAAAAGGTAATAATATAATAATTGTTTGTAAAAGAAATAAATTATGTTATAAGCATTCGTATAATTAGAACAACTCACCCTAGTGACGAAAGTGGCCTTTATATATATCTGATACAATTAGTTTTCTCTCTCTTTTGGACTTAGTAATTTTGGGAGCCCATAATAGAGATTTGGCAATCATGCCTGAGCTACAAACGAAAAACTTTTAAAGTTTACTTTCTGATCATAACCTTTCCTCTCTGAAACTATTTATCAATCCGTCTCTAAAGCTGTCGTTCTTTAGCCTTATGATATTATATAATGTGTGTGTGCGTCTATGGAGCTACCTCTGTTTACGTATCGATGTGTACATATATGTACGTATCGGTCTCCAACCCTCGTTCACTTTCTTTCTCTCTCCCTCTCTCAGCCTACACACAAACTCTCTCACACACACACACACACACACACATACACACACACACACACACGCAAACGCACACACACACACACACACACACACACACACACACGTTTTATGATCCAATATACCTAAGAGGTCAATTAAATCTTGTTTTCGTTCATGTTATATAGGTTTGTTATGTGTCTAGTAGCAATGCGCATGGATAATTTTAACTTGGCAATAGCTAAACATTGGAAAACGTACCGCTGTGGTTAAGCCGCAGAAGTGAACACAAATCAGGTTAGCACCATTATTTATTTAATTCAGATTTGGATTAGATCTCAGAAATTATAGAAAATGAACGTTGAATAAATGTAGCTGGATATTGCTTTTTATTAATAAAATATCACGTACATACATACATACATACATACATATATACACACACACATACATACATACATACATATATGCACACTCACACACATACATGCATACATAAATACATACATACATACATACATACATAAATATTTACATACATACATAACATACATACATACATACATACATAGTTATCGAATAATCTCTCTGCCACGCTCACTCTCTACCTATCCAACTCTCCCTCGTGGTTGAGTTGCAAGAAGTTTGCTTTTTAATCACATGGTTCCATGTTCAGTCCCGCTGCATGACACCTTGGGTGCATTTCTTCTACTACAGCCTAGCCCGACCAAAGCCTTGTGAGGGATTTGCTAAATTGATACTGAAAGAAATCTGTCGTATATGTGTCTCGTTGTGCCTTTTTTGCCCCCAAACCCTGCCGCCGCTTGACAATCGGCGTTGGTGTGTTAACGTCCAGACAATTTAGATATTCGGCCAAAATAACCGATTTTATAATTATCAGGCTTACTATCAATAAATACTGGTACTTATTCCAACGGTTCTTTGCCGAACCGCTAGATTACTTGATGTAAAAAGATATCAACACAGGCTATCAAACGATGGTGTGGGATAGACAGAGGTACAAAGACATGCACACATAGATGTGATTTTCCAGAAACCGACTGAAGAGGAAATCTGCTGCGAACGGTTCGTGTATCTTGTTTCTGTCCTGTATTTTGTTATGTTACTTTCTATTTTCCGTATGTTGTGTTTTGTTTGATTTCCTCTTATTATTTACTTTTTGTCACACACACACATACACACACACACACACACGCACACGCACAAACACACACACACACACACACGTATAGATAAATAGATATATACAGTGGGATTCTTTCAGTTTCCGTCTACCAAATCTATTCAAAGGCTGTGGTCGGCTGGATGCTATAGATTAAAACACTCGCCCGAGCTATCATGCAATGAGAATGGACCACGGACCATATAGTTGGGAAGCAAACCTCTTATCACACAGCCATATGTGTGCATACTCCTCTACTCTTTTACTCGTTTCAGCCATGCGTCTGCAGTCATACTGGAGCACCACCGGGGTCTTTCTGATTTCCTCAGTCAGTGGGGTTTCACATCCTCATTCTTGTATGTGCAGTTGTTCCATCTGATGGTTCATTTGGTGTATAAGGAAATTTGATCCCGCTTCCCTCGTCTGCGCTTCATGTCGGACTGTTCTTTCAATAAAAGATAACAAATTGATTCTTGCCCTTTAAAAATGGCAAAACCAGGTGGTTATCTAAGGGTGGGGGGGTCTTGTTTTGAAAGAAGTTATTTTCCAAAAATTGTCTGGTTTGGTTATCATTTTCATTATCATTGTACAGTGAGAGAGAGAGAGAGAGAGAGAGTTGGTGTATTTTTGTGTGTGTGTGTGTGTGCCAGTGTATCTGAAAGGAGTGTCAATGGAAAAGAGATGGAAAGGAAGAAGAAAAAATTGTGTTTGCATTTATAGAGCTGGTCAGTTCTTTCAATAGATGACAATTTGGTTAATAACAGTAATTTAGAAAAATTGTCTGGATTCATTATCATCGTCATCATCATCATTGTCCAATGTTTGATTCTGGAGCTGGTATGATTTGGAAAATCTGGATGTGTATGTTCATGTGCGCATCTGTTTGTGTCATTGCTTGTATGTGTGTGTGTGTGTGTGTGTGTGTGTGTGTGTGTGTGTGTGTGTGTGAGTGTGTGTGTGTGCACGCGTGTGTACGTGTGTGTGCGTATGCTTGTGTGTGTGTGTGTGTGTGTGTGTGCCAGAGATTTTAGCAGCCATGTAGCTTTACCCTCAGCCCCAACCTCCCACTCCATTGTGCTGTTGCTGTCCTAAGAACCAAGAAAAAAAAGATCAAAAAAGGAAATATGTGAAGGTGCAGTTCGTGTATTTCTCTGAGTATGCGTGTTCGTCCACGGTGTTGCCACCCACTAATTTAATTCGTAGATTAGCCTTACTTAATGCTCTAGTGCTACTATAATATCCCTGATCTGCAATACCTATCCTTTTGATATGTCTCTCTGTATGGAATACAATTGTTATCTGTAGGATGAACACACAAGTTAACTGTTAGGTTAGAAATACAGTGTATAGCTTTCGATATACCGAGGGACGGTCCAGAAACATGACAACTACCTACATAGAAGTGACTGCACGCAGCATAGGAGAGCGTGTAAGTGAAAATTGGCGGGAGTTCAAAGAAGGGAAAAGCTGGTGAGTGTTCTACAAAGACGTTCAGGCAAAATATGGAAGCTCTATTAATAACATAGATGCTAAAGTACTAACGACAAATAGAACTGACACGACACATAGATAAATTATAGAAGCTACAGACATAACAGTAGACAGACCGAGTTTCAATAGAAAACAGGACTGGATGAGAAACACCCACCACCACACAACACCACATCACTAAAGACAGTAGAAATGTGAAGAGAGTGGAAAAATGGAAGAAAAAATCCGTAAATGATACACAGTTGGACACAAACTAATACACACAATAGACATATATACACTTACCTGGTATACATATGAGAACTAGAGATAGATGCATAACAAATAGATAGATAAATAAATATATAAATAGATAAATAAACGAATATATAAATATATCTGCCACATACCTGTGGTAGATATAAGACAGAGATATATAAGATAAATAAATCAAACTATAAATATGGCATGGATGCATACGAAGCGAACCTATGCACACACACACACAAACACACATAAAGCCTCATGGACGGCCGTATGCATTTAACAACACAACTAGCACAGTCACCAGCAGCATCGGTGCCGACGATGCCAATGACAACAGCAACTACCAGGATGGCAACACCGTGGACGAACATACATACACAGAGGAATACAGGAACCATACCGACCCTTTTTTCTTTTTTCTTTTTCTTTCTTTTTTTTCTTCGTGTCTTAGGACAGCATAAGCACAATGGGGTGAGAGGTAGGGGTGAGTGGAAGGTCACATGGCTGCTAAAATCTCTGACACGCACACAAGCATACACACACACACACATACACACACGCATACACACATCCCCACACGCAAGGACAAACGCATGCGCACATACAGATATACATCTTAGAAGAACAGAATAGAGTGGAACAAGAACACACACGGAAACGAAAATGTTGTCACTGAAGAAGTCACAGATATGTGACGAAAGATTTCCAGACAATGGACAATAAGAATAATAAATTAACAGTCATAAACGAGTGAAAAAAAAATGCATTGCAAATGAAAAAAAAAATAAATAAATAAAAGGACCATCACGAAATACAAAATATTTCAGTCTTTAAATTATTCTGTTTTTCATAGACGTTGAGAATTATGGCTCACTTTTGTCATTACATGGTTGACTTCTATAGTTAATTTTTATATTCTGTTACTGATTACTACAAGTAATAATGTTCGTAGAATAAATCTAATAAGTGATGTCTACTACTCTTTAGTGAGGCCAATATTCTAGGTAATTTAGAGTGATGAGCTTGTGACGTTACCACCCTGAAGAAGGCTATATGGTTTACGAGAGTGAGAAAACTCAATACAGCTGTACAGAATATAATTTTATAAAGTAGTATGTTTTAATTAATCTTCCATTGCGGCACTGATATAATTATATGCATTGAGTTAAATAAATATGCTTAGGTAACTGTTTTCAAAAATGATCTGTGCTATGTGCTCTGCAAATCATGAGTTTTCTAAGAGTATATCGTCGTTTAAGAAAACAGCATAAGGAAGAACATGTCAAAGTTTATAACGCAATTGGAAATATAAGTCTAGTGAAAATATAAGTCTGCATATGCAACTGAAATCTGTAGAAGGTACACCATTAATGTAGAAGGGCTAGATGCCTAAAATATAAGTAAGTGGTATTTTACATTAAAATGAATAAAAACAATCATAAGTATGTGTGCGTATGTATGTATGTATGCATGCATATTCATGTCAAGTTAAATACAAAAACAATTTAGAATTAACTTGAAGGGTTCACCCATTAAATGATTCCAACACTTCGTCCCGTAACTGCGCCAAGCAGCATGACATTATGTCTTAACCAAGTACATCCACGCTCATGGTTAAATTAAATACTAGTTTTACTCAAGATTGTTTTGTGAACAATTTTGTGAGGTTCCTTTGTGAACCAAGATGGGATCCAATTATGTAAATCACTTTGTAGGACACGATGTAGATCAAATACTTATCCAATTTCTGTAGCCTATTCTAGAACTGTACAGTCGTTTTATTGGCGACTCTGTAGGTGCTAACAACCTTACCAGAAAACAGCTTCTAAATTTCATCTCTTTCATTAACTCTTTACAATCTGCTTTGGAATATGATTCCTCCTCAGTCAACACACTCGACAAATTTCTCGACATCTCCACCACTAAAAACCTAATTCACATTTCCATCTACGTGTACTGCAAACAACTGATACACATTTAAATTTCCATTACTATATCTCTTAGCCCTAAGGCAGGAAGTTACAGTAGCACTACTATAACCATCCCCTTGATAATTTACTGTACCATATTAATTATTTCGGCTCCACCAACTCTGTAGCACAAATTCGGATATCGAATCCCTACAAGTAATAATGTGACATTTTGTAACGGAATCGAGAGTACCTTTGACCATTTGTGGATTCTGCATCCGGTTGGTCTAAAACATCGACAATGTCTCCTACCAATGTTACACAAATCTAAAACCTAGATCCCAATCCATTGAAAGTTAAACGCATTTGCAGCTTCCGAACTCTGAACCAAAAACCATTTTGATCTTTCCAGCGCCACCTCTCACCACCTTCAAAAAAGATAGGAAGCTTGCGGACCTCCGAGCTAGATTCCCCGCAGCAACCAATTTCACGCAATGAAGCATCTTAAGTTTGTTCGATGATGATACAATACCTACTGTTACAGTAGCACTACTATAACCATCCCCTTGATAATTTACTGTACCATATTAACTTGCAAATTGCTGCTCATTTTGCAACATTATATGCTATACCATCTGCAAACTTTGCAGCACCTTTCATTTTGGGATAACAGGCAATCACCTTACCGAGTGCTATTGGGAGAACATTCAAAATACGCTAATACGTATGTCGGGCCAAATCTGCCGTCATTCACGTCAACACATCAGGTCATTCCATTATCCTGTGTGAAGCATACCATACCACGTCACGGAAGGTTTGAAACGAATTTTTTTCTTTAAATCTTAAACACCCTCTTAGTTAAAAAAGAAAATCCTTTCCTGACCTCTCAACTCATATCACATCTTATTTTCCCATCCATCCTACACTTAATTTCGTCTACATAACTTCCTCAGTAAATACTTCGATATCATTTTGAAGCCCAGTTTATAATAATTTTCTTATTTTTGCGCACATACGCATAAATATATATACACACACACATAAAATATATACACTCACACATACACACACTCATATATATATATATATATATATATATATATATATATATATATATATATGCGTGTGTGTGTGTGTGTGTGTGTTTGCATATATGTATATTACATGTGTGCTTGCGTGTATGTATGTGTGTGTGTGTGTGTGTGTGTGTGTGTGTACATAAACTTATATATTGGGAAAAATAAATTTCGTTTCGCATATATACAGAACTAACTGGAAGACATAAATGCATTCATCGTGTATTTATGATTATTAATTTGCCTTACCAATATCAAACATATCATTGACATATTCTAATAGGAAAACCCATAATGCGGTAGTTACCGGGAGAGAAACTCACATATTGACTTTTGGAGCGAAATTCACTTGTTTATATCGTTAGCGGGGGAAATAAATTCCCGCAACCTCCAGCACTGAGACCACCAAGTCACGTGATTTCGAACTTACTTGGTGTTGTCAATGATGGACGCTCGATCTCTTGAGCAGCAGCGAGCTATCTTCACGCCAGCAATATATAGACAGTGTCAGAACAGTGTCAGCCAATATGGAACGTTCTCTCAGTTTGTTTCTATAGTTTGTTTTAATAGAACATCCGCGCTTAGGTAGTGATAAATATTACCTCTCGGTATTAATACTGCCTCTGTTGCTAATATATGCTTCTTTTCTTTGTATAAGAGTATTCTGTTGTCTTATAAATAGTAAGAGAAATAAATAGTATAAGAGCATAATGATGTTGTCTTATAAATAAAATCAATACCTCGGCATATAGAGGAGATTATCATTTTAAGCAAGAACAAATAG